>NW_020954720.1:8642677-8652855 GCF_900497805.2 Vombatus ursinus
AATGGTCTAGACTTAACACAATAATTGAAAATAGCAGAATGCCTAAACAAATGTTGTACAGCTGTCACTTGATAGTTGATACAAATGATTTGAAAATATTATTCAAGGAAGCCTATTCCTATTTACTCTGAATATAAAATTGGAGATAGAGTCCACTAAAGAGTATTTTAGCTTCTAAATGTAATAAAATTACATTTTAAAATGTAGTTTACCTTATAAAATGACACATTCAAAGAAAAAATAACTTTCTGATCGAGCATAATAAAACTGTATTCTTAACCTTTTTTGGTAATTATCATAATGCCCAGCACTCAAAATGACTACTTCTGTGATATTTCAATATGTCAGTGGACCTGTGATTTCCACCCTACATAGATAGAAGGGAAAATCCATCCACATTTTCTTATTCTGTGTACTTTTTTCCATGTTCTGCAATAGATTTTCCATAAGAGCTGCTTTATAAGCCCTAAAACTTTCTATAAGTCTTTTTACATTCTTTTTACTTGGATAACAGTGCAGTAGCCTATAGAATGGCCATCTGTTATTTTTTGCTCATGATTAAACACTTCCTTTTCCAATCATACATTTCCTAGATGACATTTTATGGTACAGAACTTATCATTGGAAAATATACCTCAATATACTCATACCCACCATTTGTCTCTCCATTGCTGTTTGGATCAAATACAACTTTGATTTATCAGAGATTGTGCAAGACAGTGGTTTTTCAGACATCTAGCACCAGCTTGAGAACATTTCTGTTTAAAATATAGGTTTCTGGTTCAAGGAACAGCTTGGATCTTGGTGTTGAGAGGTAAGGTGGTATAGTGGAAAGACAGTTGGATTTCAAGTCTAAAGAGACCTGATTTGAATGCTGCCTCTGATACTTACTAGCTGTGTAACTATGGACAAGTCAGATTCTCTGAGCTTCAATCCCCTTGTCCAAAAAAGGCAATACTTGAATTCAATGTGAATATGGGAACAGGACTGGAAGCCTAAAATTATATTGGAAAATATGATTTAAGGTTTAGGAGACAAAAGGCCAAAAACTACTTGGAAACCTCACAGGGCTACTGTAAGGTTCAAATGAGATACTAAATGAAAAATGCTTTGCAGATTTTTAAAATATAAACTATTATTATTTTTAAAGCACAATACAACTTATCAAATTCAGCCCAGCTTTCTCCTTGTCTCCTGTTCACATAGAAACTCAGCTCACTGTCTGTCTATAGTGCGTGTCCTAGAAAGAGATTCTGATGGACCAGTTCAGTTGTCTGGTTGTTATAGTCAGGGCAATAGAAATTCATCCAGTTGGTTTTCCCTGTATGAATGGTTAGAGCAGTCTCTTTTGAGAAATCATGGATATAATTGAAGAAGTCTTGTGACATGCTGGGATCTGATGCTTTTAGAAGCATAGTTTATCTATAAAGAGCAGCACCTGTGTGACCTCACCTCACATAGGGAATCCTTCTTCCATTTGGAGTCTGTGCAGGTAGTAAAAATCACTTTCAGCAAACATGAATGTTCCTATTTTATGATTTTCTTGATAGTAAGAAGGGGCATGAAACAGCTCAGTGGTCACATCTATCAAGAAATCTTGTATGATCTTAACATTTGCATTAAGGCTCCTTTTTGGAACAGTCTATAAGGCTGTATTTTTCTACTGAGTTTTTTCTTTCTTTCTTTTTTTTTTTTTAAATTTTGGAAGGGTGGGGAAATTAGCAAAAAATAACCACAGTGGGATCTTTTATTCTTTCTGTTGTTCTGCCATCTGTGGGCCTAAAAAGATATAGTTTAATGTCTGAGCCCTTCTTATATTTTCATTAAGAATAACTTTGTTATATTCATAGGTTATTCTCATAAAGATTTTATAAAGATGAGAAAGGAGGCTTATGGACCTTTGTACCATAATTCCATTGCCTTATAGTTGTGTGGAAGGAATCTTGGGTTCTAGAAATCTCTGCTGGTATAATTGAAGTTTTGGTAGGGTCTGCCAAGCTGAAAAGATTTCAAGTATAGTCCAGATAAGACAATGTCTGCTATTCAGAATCAACTTTCCTAGTTGTGGAGATGCCCATGACCTCCCTATTAGGTTGGTTACTGGATTTGGCAATTTGGCAGTTTAAGAAACAAAGAAAATATTTTAGAAGTCCTTTGGTCTCATGGGACCCCCTTCCATTTCCACAGTGGAGTGATAGAAAGCAACAGAAGTAGAGGTTTACTATAAACAGTAAATTAATGCTTGGCATCCCAAATATGAGATCTTTGCCCTGACGTACTCTTTGAATCACCCTGACATACTCTTTGAATAACAGAAAAATGTAAATGTTGAGGTTATCTAAATAAATGAAAACAAGACAAATGAAGTTGAGGCAAAATAAGACATCTCATAGCTTCCTCTTTGAGAGAAGTAAACAAAGGAGTTGGTTTCTTCATATGTGCAAAGATGATAAAGAAAAACATGTCACGGGATATTTGGTTATTTCATTTTGCATTGGTCATGATGACCATATTACAAAAAATACTTTATATATTACAAAAAAATAATTGAAGTTGATGCCCCAACATCTGTTATAGGAGATAAAGAGTTGGGAGCAGCTAGGTGGTACAATGGATAAAGCACTGTGCCTGGAGTCAGGAGGACTTGAGTTCAAATGCGGCCTCAGACACATAACGCTCACTAGCTGTGTGACTCTGGGCAAGTCACTTAACCCCAACTGCCTCACCAAATAAATAAATAAATAAAATTAAAAAATGAAGAGTTAGAGAAATTGATAAGATTATCCAAACTAAGTCACCATAGACAGTAATTTTCAGTGACTTCAATGTAAATATCGATTCACGTCTGGATGCCTAAAATTATATTGGAAAATATGATTCAAACTTAGTAATCAAAAACGGCCAAAGACTACTTGGAAGGCAAATGCCTATGTATTAGGAACACCTCATTGAAAGAGAATCAGGTAACCTTTCCCCAATATGACTTTCTGTGTACTTGCCATATATTCCACTTACCACCATGTCAGTTCAGAAACAGCTAGGTGGCTCTGTGGATAGAGTGCTGGGCCCCAAGTCAGGAGGACCTAACTTCAGCTCTGAACTCAGACATCTACTAGCTATGTGATTTCGGGCTCCACTTTACTGCTGTTTGCTTTGGTTTCCTAAATTGAAAACTGCAAATGGTAATAATAGCATCTAGCTCCCAGGTTTGTTTTAAGAATCAATTGAGATGATATTTGTAAAGCACTTGGCACATTGCATGACATGTAATAGGCGTTTTATAAATCAATCTTTCCTTCCTTCCTTCCTTCCTTCCGCTTTCATTAACTCTTATCTAGACTTTTGCAGTGGTTTACTTCTAGCTCTCCTGAGCCCCATTGTCATTCCTCTTCTGCCTGTCCTACGCACCACTACCATATTAATCTTTCTGATATGCAGATCTGATTATGTCACTATGCTACTTAATTTTTTTCCCAGTGGTTTCACATTGCCTGCTGCTGCTCCTTAGCCTGGTATTTAAAGACTCTCACAATCTGGCTTCGTTCTGCCTCTCCAACTTTACCTCACATATCATTAGGTAGTTTTTGTGTCATGGAAGAGTGTCTATTTTGTACAAACCAGTGTGGAAGATGGCAAACAAGAATCTTCTAGAAATTAAAAAAACAACAAGGTATCAGTTAATCAGTAATCATTTATTGTGTTTGCTATGTGATAGGGACTGAGCAAAGTGCTAGGAATCCAAAGAAAAGACAAAAAATCAGTCCCTGCTGAAAGCAGGTTACATTCTAATGAAGGGCATAGAAAAATGATGAGGAAGAATAAATGGTTTTGGTGTTTGATAAAAGATAATGGTTTAAAGGCATTGGAGATAAAAAACTATTAAACCCTTTGACCTATCAATGCTACTACTAAGTCTTTACCCTAAAGAGATCAAAGGAGGAAAAGGACCCACATGTACAACAATAAAAACTCGTTTAATGGTGGTAAAGAATTGGAAACTGAGAGGATACATATCAATTGGGGAATGGCTGAACAAGTTATGCTCTCTATATGTTTTGGAATGCTACTGTGCTGTCAGAAACAATAGAGAGAATGGTTTTGGAAAAACCTGGGACAACTTGTAGGAATTGATATAGAGTGAAGTTAGCAGAACCAGGAGAACCATTAATACAGCAACAACAATACCATAAAGACAAACAACTTTGAAAGAAAGAAAGATTAGTACAGTGGAACCAATTACAGTTCCAGAGGACTCATGAAACATTGACTCAGTGCAGATTAAAGCACATATATATTTTTGGACATGACTAATGTGAGAATTTGTCTTGCTTGATTATGCATATTTGCAACGGGTTTTGTTTTTCTTGCTTTCTTAATGGGTGGGGGAGGGGTAAGTAAGAGGGAGAAAATTCAGAACGATAAAGTTGAATTTTTGAAAAAAGTATTTGGAGTGAGACAATTTCAAATTAATGCATGAATTGTATTTTAGGTAAATATTTTCTTACCATTTCAGCTAAAGTCTATATTTGAGGAGTTGGCAAAAATAAAAATTTAAGGTGTGCATGTGTGTGTCCCTGAAATGGCCCTACTTTTTATATCAGTGAAATTTTCTAGAATGTCCTTTTGCTAATGCAAATGGTACATATGGACCTTGCCTGCCACTTGATGCCAACCTATCTTCTTCCAGTTTCCTATCCTCCAAATGCCACACAGGAAGGCAAATGAGAACTGTGTTGGCTCTTCTGGTGGTATGTGGCTGACTGCCCACACAAGTGAGAGCAATTTTATTCACACTGTCATTGATTTAACCTTTGAAATGCTACTCACTTAATCGTAGGTTATATATATAATATATATATTTAAAACATCAAGGACTACATTTTATAGCACTTTAACGTGTTCTAATAACACTTTATGATCTGAGTAAACACAAAAGGTCCTATACACCAACGTTTGATTTTCAAAATGATTTAAGAAGCAGTTTGATACTGAAGGATGTAAAGAATATAAAATTAAATGCAGATCCTGCTCGGTGTATGAACCTAGCCAGGATCATTGACTTTAAAGTTGGAAAAGAACTTGGAGGTCATTTAGCCCAACCCCCTCATTTTATAGATGAAGAAACTAAGGTCCAGAAAGATGAAATCACAGCATTTCAGATGCAAAGTACCTCCAGAGCCATTTAGTTCAGTTAGTACCTGCAGAGAAATTTCCATTGTAATCATCCCAAACAAATGATTGTTCAGCCCTTGATTGAAGAATTCTTGTGAGGTCTGCCTGTTATCTTCTGAGGCAGTTCATTCTATTTTTTGTTCAGGACTCTGTGTTAAGAATTATTTTCCCCTTATATCAAGCCTAAATATGCCTTTTTGCAACTTTAGCTGAATGCCCCTAGTTCTACTCGTGGGTTCCAGGTAAAATAAGGTTATTCCCTCTCGTATCTGTGATGCCTATTCCGATGGCAGCTAGGTGGGACAGTGAGTGAATAGAGAGTTTTGGGCATGGAATCAGGAAGACCTGAGTTCATGTCTGGCCTTAGACACTTAGTCACTTAACCTCTGTCTGTCTGTTTCCTCAGCTGTTTTTTTTTTTTTTTTTTAAAGAATTGTTGTGAGGATCAAGTGAAATATTTGCAAGGCAATTAACACAGCACCTGGCACATAGTAGGTACTTAATAAATGCTTGTGTCCTTTTTTCGACATGACAGCTCTTCAGATTCTCTTGAAGGTGGCCTTTAAATCTTCTCTTCTCCACGCTAAGCATCCCTGGTATTTTTCATTTGATCCTCACACAGTATGAACTCCAGGACGTTCACTATCCTCGTTGCTCTTTGAATACTTTCCACCTTACTGGTTCTTTTCCTAAAATGTCGCACCCAGAACAGACCACAGTACTGTTAATGTGGTCTGGCTAGGGCAGAGACAATCTGCCTAGATTTGGACAATCATCTTTTCGACCTGTATAAGATTGCGTTAGCATTCTTGGCAGCTGTTTTGTGCTGTTAACTCATATTGAGCTTTCAGTCAACTAAAACCCCCAGATATTTTTCTGACAAATAGCTATTTGGCCACACCTTTTCCATTTTATACTTGTGAGGTTGATTTTTTTGTTTTTTATAAATTGTAGGAATGTAGGAATTATAGGAATATCTATGTATATGTATATAGATGTACACATATAAATACATATAGGCATGTAGATGTTTATATAGATCTATCAGTTAACTCTCATTTCATACAGATTTGGCCCAGTGTTTGCACCTGTTAAGATCTTTTTCAGTCTTGTCTATGTTACCTAGTGTGTTAATAATCCCTCTCAAATTTGTGTCATCTGCAAACTTGGTTAGGTAAGAGTGTCATCCTTGGCATGTTTTTGAGTCATCAAAATTAAGCCTGGATTTTAATCCAGGTCTATTGCTGTCACACTGTGGTTGAGCCATGGACAATATAAAGGTGGAGAGAGAAATATGTGTTCTTGTAAAAAATAATAAAGCAATACTATTTAACAGTGTTGAATTTTTCTTGTTCATTTTAAGACCCTTAAAATCTTTGTATGATTTGGACATCAGAAGAAAAGGAAAACAATTAAACACCTTTTTTTTTCTTCTTTTTTTTGGTCTCTAAATTTTTCCAATTATTTTCTAACTCACAATGGCTATCTTTTTTTAAGGCACTGCAATAGACAGAAACTAGACAGCCACCATTTCAAGATGATAAATGACATTCAGGATTTGGTAAGGAACCACTTGACAACAACTGTGGACTAGGAAAGGTAGAAAATATAGGTCAATCATCATTTCCTTTGTTTCTGACCAAAAATGACTTAACACTTGATAGTAATCTTCATCTTTTCAAGCCGCAAAAGGCCTATAGTTGATTTATTTCATTTTTATATTCCGTAAAATGTTATGGATGTTTTCCACTAAACTCCAACTGACTTTTCAGAAAGATTGATGACTAGATGGATATATTAAAGTACTTTCAAACTTGCACTTTGCCAAATATTTGTTCCTTTTATTAAGTTTTGATAACCATGATTGACTGTGGAACAGATAAAACTCAGGGGAAAAAAAAAGTAGTGAAAACAGAGCTTAGTGTTTTGTGATATTCAGCTAATGTTGGTGATCTTTCATTGAATCATCTATTGATTCAGCTTTAGCCAAACGTTTATTTCCAACTTTGTACAGATGCCACTTAGCATCTATCTCATATTTTGCATATATTTTCAGTTGAACAGAATTTCCCACATGAATATTGGCTAGATTGTTTAAAAGACTATACAGAAAGGTTTAAAAAATTACATAACATGCTTCAGTGAAACAAAAAAGTACTATATTTGGAGTTAAAAGATGAAGCCTAACTCTGCAGTGATGCACATCATGTCACCACTTCCCTTCTTTGGGTCTCAGTTTCTTCATCATACCATCCTACCAGATTGACACGTTGAATAAATATTGTTAAGTGTTTTTCCCCACTTTCTTTTTTACATTCTTTATTACAATGAATACTGGGTAAAGGAAGGGGGAGGGATATATTAAAGAATGAAGTTGATATAAAAACAAGGATATTATTTAAAAAGTTATTTTAAATTAAGGGTTTGACTCCATTATCTCTGGGACACTTCCAGCCCTAAATCCTAGGCTAACTTACACTCAGCACCTTTATTCCTGCAATTTCAGTTTTTATTGTCATCATCTTTCTGCGTTAGGCATTTGATGTCATCTTTGGTGTTGATAGCTAGGGATCAGAATTGCTTGACCTTCCTTGCTACGTTGTGTTCAAATCAAAATTGATGAACACAGGTGGTTCACCATCACAATGAAGAACTTTTATTTCCTAGATGAAATTGAGGAGTAAAAAATGCATTTTGGAAATGATAGAATAACTAAATTTATGTGTTTGCATTGATATAAATTGTGGCCGAGAAGAATTCATTGAATGTCTACTGTGTATAAAGTACTAGACTGAGTGCTTGCTAAGAGAAATACAAAAAAAAAACCATCCATCATCCTGTTCTTCAAGAAGCAGACAATCAGTATGGGATGGTGTGGTGGCAAACAAAATGCAAACAGTACAAAGTAGGGGATGATAAAGGTGTAAAAGAAGGACAGAGCATTAGGACAGTTTTAAAGAGGGAAGGATCACTTCCAATGAGAATATCAATGAAAGTTTTCTGAGGAAAGAAGCATTTTGAATAGATTTTTACAGATTGTGTCACATTTAAACAGGCAAAGATGGAGTAGATTAGGGCATGTTAGGAAAAGTTAACTATGTGGGTTTGGGGCAGCTAGGTGACACAATGGATAAAGCACTGGACCTGAAGTCAGGAAGACTCATCTACTTGAGTTCAAATCTGGCCTGACATACTTACGAGCTGTGTGATCCCTGGGCACGTTGCTTAACTTTGTTTGCCTCAGTTTCCTCATCTGTAAAATGAGCTGGAGAATTCTAGTATCTTTGCCAAGAAAACCTCAAATGGGGTCATGGATAGTCAGACACGATTGAAAAACAACTAAGCAACAACAACAGTATGGGTTAAAAAAAAAAATAATAGTGAAGGAAATCTGGTTGAAGGAGGTTAGAGCCAGATTCTGGCAAGTCTTGAATGTCAGGTTTAAGGTAGACAATAATGACCCATTAAAGAGTTCTAAGCAGAGGAGTGATATGATCAAATCTGAATAAAAGGAAGATTAATAAGAAAGTCTTGTGAAGTGTACGTTGAAGAGGGAAATGCTGGATGTAGAAAGATCAGTTAAGAAATTTAGCAGTGACTCACCCAGATGATGATGAAGTCCTGAATTAGGGTGATGATGGTGAAAATGGAATAGAAGGGGCAGGGCAGAGGTATTGTGGAATTTAGGATTGATGTGACATAGTCAACGATGCTTCCAAATTTTGAAGCATGAATGACGTGGTCCAAAATTATGGAAGTAACAGAGAAGGGCGGGTCTGTAGTGAAAGACAATTGATTTGATTTTGAACAGGTTAGTTTTAGGGTGGTGGAATGAGATCAAGGTGGAGATACCAAATAGACGGTGGAGATGATTAGTAGGCAGGCCTGGGTTTCAGGATGGAAGCCAGGGCCAGAGATAGAAATTTGGAAGTAATTTCTATAAAGATGGGTGTTGAAGCCGTGATAATAAATGAGATCAGAGATGTCAAACACATCACCCTTCTTGTTGCTGCTCCTCCTCCTCCTAATAGCATTATAATAGCGTTTTTACAGTGCCTTCTATGTGCCAGACACTGCGCTAGGTTTTCCAAGTATTATCCCATTTGATCCTCCCTCCTTACAACCCTAGAACAAGTTGCTATTATTATCCCCATTTTATAGTTGAGTGAACAGGGCCAAAAGAAGTTAAATGACTTCCCCTAGGTCGCACAACTAGTAAATATTGGAGGCTGAATTTGAGCTGAGGTTTTCCTGACTCCAGGCCTAAAGCTCTATCTACTTTGCCATCTAGCTATCTAGATGGTTGCTGATCTGTTTCTCTTTCCTGCTATGTGTCTGGTTTGTTTGTATGCTGCGCTTCCCGCCTAATCTGGTCTGCTCAGAGATTTAATTATCATTAAATCTAATGCTTTTTCCATCTTCATCTTTCTTATCCTCTCTGCAGTCTTGACCCTGTTGATAACCCTCTTCTCTGTGAAGGGAAAGGTGAACCTTGTTTTGTGATACTGTTTTCTCCTGGTTCTGCTGCCTGTTTGATTATTTCTTCTCAATCTCTTTTCTTGTGTTTCCATCCATTAAACATGGGTGTCTGACAGGGCTCTGTCCTGGGCCCTTTTCTCCCTCTGTTATTTCATTTGCTCATCTCATCAACTTCCGTAGATTCCACTATCATCTTTATGCTGATGATTCTTAAATCTCCTTACTTAGCCCTAAGCGCTCTGATGACCTCCAGTCTCTTCTCTCTGACTAGCTGTCAGGCATCCCAGACTAGGTGTCCTGTAGACATCTTAAACTCAACATGTTGAAAAACTGAACTCCTTATGTTAACTCTCAGACCCTCCCCTCTTTTTAACTTTTTTTTATTACTGTTGAGAATACCACCATCCTTCTGGTCACCCCAGCTTGCAACCCAGGTGTCATCCTTAGCTCCTCATTTTCACCTCCCTGCACTCTTCCCCCTACATCCAATATGTTGTCAAGGCCTGTCAATTTTAATTTTTTAACGT
>NW_020954720.1:8652880-8671710 GCF_900497805.2 Vombatus ursinus
CTCTTACATGTGTTCCTTTCTCTCCTGTGTTAGTGGCACCAGCCTGATAATGCCTTCATTACTTCACAACTGGACTATTGCAGTAGCCTGCTGGTCAATTTGCCTGCCACAAGTCTCTCCCTACTCCAATCCTCCTTCTATTCTATTGTCAAAATGATCTTCTAGAAGCATAGCTCTGTGTTACCTATTCTGTGAACTCTAGTGGCTTTCTTTGACCTCTAGGATCAAATATAAAATCCTGTTTAGCATTCAGAGCCCTTCATAACACCACCTCTACCACTTCTTTTTCAGAATACTTTTCCAGTCTTCTCACACCTTACCCTCCCTTTTCCCACACATCTTATGTGACTCTTGTCTCTTTGCTGTTCCTCAGACAAGGAATTCCATTTTTGACTCTGGTCATTGCTTGTCTTTTGTTCTTGAAGAGGACCATGACATGCAAGTGAATTGGTTTTAAGTGAGGGAGGGCTGTGCAAAGTCACCTTCCTCATTTTCTCCTCCAGAGCCATCTGATTCAGTGTCAAGATATGGATCAGGATGACTGGAGATGGCACTGGGTGCTTGACTTTGGGCGTTTTCACTGGCTGTCCTCCAAACCTGGAATTCCCTTCCTCTTTATCTCTGCCTCCTGGCTTACCCAGCTTCCTTAAAGTCAGGTTCCAACTAAAATCCTGCCATCTACAAGAAACTTTCCTGTTCTCTGCAATTTTGTTGTCTTCTCTCTGTTGATTATTTCCAGTTTGTCCTATATGTAGCTCGTTTATATATATGTTTGATTACATGTTGTTTTCACTATTAGATTGTGAGCTTCTTTAAAACAGGGATTGTCTTTTGCCATTCTTTGTATCACTAGTCCTTAGCACATACTAGGCACTTAATAAATGCTTATTGAGTTACCTAATTTGTTTCCCTAACTATTCTAGGCAAACACTGCAAATGGGCATTGAATTGGGTCCAAATATAAACAGGAAGAAGAAAGGTGGGTTAGATTGCTGTTGGGAAATTGAAAAGTTCCTTTAGTCACTTCAGTTTTTCCCTGAAACAGACACCCATAAATTTAAAATCAGCATTCCACCACTGGTGTTGTATGGCTTGAGTCATAAAATACTACAGTTTTCTAAGAATTAAAAATGAGTACCATTCAAAGGGAAGTGGAGAGATTTTGGAACAGGCTGTACCACATAAGAAATAAGAAACTTCAAAGAAAAAAAATATAATTAAATAGGATCCTGATTGGTCTACTTTCATATCAACACTGATAGCTTGGTTACTTGGCTTCCAATGGAGGGGAGCTTTTAGACGGTACTTGAAAATTCCTTCCAGACTTTGTGACCATGGTTACTTGAAATGAAGTTTGTCAGGATTTGATTGAAGAATGGTAGAGTTTGCAATGTCTCAGGGTAAAAAGGTGTATATTTTTAAACCATAGGTATTATTTATAGAGTAAATTTTTGCTGATGATTTTATTTTGTGTATTTAAATTTTTTTAATTCATATTTTCCTTTTTTTTTTTTGTTAGTTTGTCTCATCTTTCTTTGTTCTTTTCCTCCTCTCCTCCAGTAAGCCTTTCACTCCCCCAGTGTTACGGTACTTTTGCTTTTTGGTGGTCTAAATATTGCATGTATGAGTCCTTCTGAAAACTGTTTTTCATTATAATTTACACAAACACTTGGTTTGTGAATATTACTCCTAATATTTTAAAAATATTATGGATTGTTAGATACATTTTATATATTTTTTGCACTCAACCTCCCCCCACTCTCTGACCCCTAAAACAACAACACTAAAATATATTTGTTGTAAACACTGACTGAAAGGGAATTTTCCATTTCTTGCAACTACATCCTCTGGGGTGGGTAGATTTATTTTTTCTTTTGGCATGTAGGATTTCATATGCACCTTTATAGTTATTCAGTATCTGATGCCAATCTCCAGCCACCATTGACTAGTAGCTTTATCAACCTGGTGAATAGGGAATGCTCCAGCCTGACCTTAAAAAAATACACATTTGTAACTTAATAATATATAGTGTTTTCTATTTGTACAGAATAGTTAGAATAGTCTATTAAAGTTGTGAAACATGAAAAAAAAAGTGCCTGGCACATGGATAGCATTTAAGAAATACTTGTTGATTGATTGATCCCAGGCTAGTAGCAGAGCTTTTTCACAGCAAAGGGTATCATAGCTGTCTCCTTAATCCTGATTTGGATTCCAGCCTAGAAGACATCTTTTATAAGTATTAAGAACTCACTAACAACTTGAATAGTAGGAACCCCTCTCTGTGAAACTGCTATAGGGGAAAATGCTAATGAATAACATTTACCAAGGATGGCCAGCCTGTGGCATTGAGGATACCTGTGACATCTTGAGAGTTTTCCCATGCAGTCCTTGAAACAAATGTGAAGAAAAACAAATTACTGTTGCAAATTATTGATATTTGAAGCAATAATAGGACTTTTTAAAGGAATAAAGAACTCTAGCAATATAGAGATGCAGGAGGGCATTCTGACCAACCAACACGCAGAAGGAGGGTTGGGGAGGTGGCATTTTCTTTATTACATCAGAATTATTAGGGCCTTTTACTAATGATGCCATTGAGTATCAGCTTCTACCATTAGGGTTAGTTACTGAGCATTCATTTATAATTTGAACAAGAATTTCCAAAAGATCTGTCTTATGGATACTTTTGTGGGAAACGTAGAGTATAGTCTTTCCACCCCTTACTTGAATCTACAGTCTTATGAGTCTCTGTGGCCAAAAGAGAAGTTCTAGGTGCTTCATGTTTGTGGAATTGAATTGATGATGTACCTGTCTACACTTGACTGGGCTGGTCTCCATCACTGGGTTTGCACTCAGTTTGCTAAGATACCCAAGCTTTCCCTCCTCTTTGTCATAGCCTGCAGTACCCCGGGTCACCACCACAGCACCGCAGAAGACCCCGAGAGTCAAAAACCAGCATAGAGCTTGTGTGTGAAAAAATTCTGAAAATCTAGCGTATGCTTTAAATTGGGTGAAGCTCCCAGTAGCAGTGTAAGAAATTAATGAGTTCTGGAGCAGAAGTGTCAATTGCCAGAGCATGTAAATTGCTGTAATGTAAATATGAGGTTTTGCTAGTTAAGCACATATGGTTGGCATTATAAATCTCACACATTTTGACAGAAGAATCTCTGTTTGAAGCTGCTATGTTGGAGACTTTTGGAAAGTGTTTCAGAATATATTATATGGGACATTTTAACACTAAAAGGGGCATAAGAATAGAGCCTTGTAGATCTCCTTTCTAGTACTTATTCCTCCTAGTTACTGATTGCCTTTCCCACAGAAAAAGTAGATGAAAACTCAGATGATAGAATGGAAAAGAGAATTTTGACTTTTTTGTCACTTGAAAGGTTTTTTTTTTATTAATACCTTTTGGGTTTATATCACCTTCATTTCTGAACCACTTCCCAAGATTATTGGGAGGGTAAAACCTTGTAATATTTGTGAATAATTTGTAAAGCGTTTTGCAAAACTTAAAGTGCTGTATAGATTCTAGCTGTCATTATATATTAACATAATGTTCTCCCTACTTTCATACCCAGCAAGCCATGCCTTATAACAAAGATTGAAAAAGAAAGAGGAAAAACAACAATTCATCAAATCCCAACCACATCTGACAATATCTTTTATTATATGATTTATTATATGATATCCTTCATATCAGAGAAGGGAGGGAAATAAATTTTCTCAGCTATACTATGGGAACTGCTGTGATTATTATATGAAATATACTTTTGAATCACTGTATGTAATTTAAAAAAAATTGTTACTGAATTCCTTCTCAGTCCTCAATAAGAGAAGACCGATGTGAAGCTACGTAGTTACTTGGATCTTGCAGGCACCAGTGACTTTTATCAGTGTGACTGCTCCACCAAGGATGCACATCTCAACCCTTTCCACACTTTGCTTGATGTTTTTGATGAGTTACTGTGCCTGAAAAAGCAATAAACACCAGCGGCTGGCCAAGTCTCTTGTAATAAGCTTCTCTGAATTTTCTTAGGCTGGATGACAGGGATACAGTCTATTGCTGGGTCCATACTCCAACCAGGGTTGGGAAACTTGCGGTCTCAAGGCTATATGTGGCCCTCTATGTCCTCAAGTGCGGCCCTTTGACTGAATCCAAACTTCGCAGAACAAAGTCCTTAATAAAAGGATTTGTTCTGTAAAACTTAGATTTGGTCAAAAGTCCACACCCAAGGGTCTAGAAGGCCACAAGTGGCCTCGAGGCCGCAGGTTTCGCACCCCTGTGTCCAAACCTTTCCAGATTGGCATAGACCCTGTAAGAGTTTGGGCCCCATTGTTCATACCCCTTGAGAATTCAGGGTTTCTTCTACAGTGGAAGAACTGCAGTAGGCACTTCTGTTTTAAGAGAAGAAAATTAAAAGGAAAAGCAACATAAAGGGGGAAAATGCATTTCTTTTCTTTGTCTAAGCAACTATAAATATGAAGTTAAGTTGTTAAGTTTTAAATATATGTGTGTAAGCATATACATCCTCTCCATATGCACAGATAACTACATACATAAAATTGCTAATTGGCACTGGGTATGTATTTACACTTTGGATAAAAGGTATACATAATAATAAGATGATTTTAAGGTTTGCAAGACACTTTGCACATATTAATTCATTGGATCTTCACAACAACTTTGTATGAATGTGCTATTATTATCCCATTTTACAGGTGAAGAAACTAAGGCTTAGAGGGGTTAATTGACTTGCCCAGAGTCATACAGCTAGTAAATGACTGATGCAGTATTTGAACTCAGGTTTTCCTGACTCTAGGTACTGCAACCTACCTACTCTGCCATCTAGTTATTTCTTATAATTAGCATTTATATAACACTTTAAGGTTTGCAAAGAACTTTACAAATATTAACTCATTTGGTCCTCACAACCCAAGAGGTGAGTGCTATTATTGTTTCCATTTTACAGATAAGTAAATTGAAAGAGACAACTAGAATGACTTGGCCAAAGTCAGGCAGCTAGTACCTGTCTCAGGCAGGATTTGAACTCAGGTATTCTGGACTCCAGGTTCAGTGCTCTATCTACAACAGTGCTCGCTGCCTCCTATACACACATACACATGCACCCACACGCTCATAGAAATAAATGTATTGGAGAAAATTCATACCTGTGAATTCACGATCAGTATAGAACGACAATTTCTCTGTGAATTAACGTCTTAGAAAGTTTCCTGATATTTGCTAAGTGACTGGATCATACTTACACAGTTAGTATTTATCAGAGATACAGCTTAAACCCCCATGTCCTCAAGACTCCAGGGTAAACCACTGTCTGACTTTCTCCTATGCCATATCCCGTCTCCATACTATATTTATATTTATTAATACACCTCTGTTGTCAAGTTGGATTACCTTGAATCTGAAGTTAGGTGGCGTCCCAGTAAGGGAGTGTAGAATTTAGAGTTGAAATGACCTTATAGATTTTGTCATTCAACCACATCATTATAAGGACATTGAGTCAAAAATAGGAGAAATAACTTTCCCAAGGTCACTCAGGTTATAAGTGGCAAAGCCACAATTCTAAGTGGGGCCTTCTAACTCCAAGTCCAATATTCTTTCCAACATACTATGCAGGCTCTGTAATGACATAGTTATAGGGGAGAAAAAGGGAACATTCAAAGATATGAAAATTTTCAAAGCCCACGGAGCAGATAAAGTAACCATGGCTTACAGTTTGAGAATGAATTAAGTTAATTGCAGGATATTCCAGAACAGAGGTGTACAATCTCATCAAGTTAGAAAAACTATGAGAATTTAAGCCATCTCAGAAACTAAAGGTTTATTTAACTTATTGTAAAATATTGTGAGGAAAGTATCATTACAAAGTAATGACCAAAAGTTAGCACTTTCTTAATTGTAATAGCTACTACTGTATATCCAGAATCCATATTTAAGGCCTCTGTATGTCTGACTATTAACTAAGGCTTCAGGGCATTTGACCCTTCTCCACATACTCAAGGAGAAGAGGCTCTTGGTTAATTATCTCCAACTTATCCTGTACAACTATTGTATGTATGTATTTGTTTTCACACTGACTTCCCTATTAGCTCTTTTAGAGCAGGAACATGAGGTGACTTTCTGTGCTATATCACTCAAGGCATATGCACACCTGCTCCAAGTTGCTGGTCCGGCTCACGCATCCCACCCTACCCTCACAGATCTAGGTTCCCAGAGAAGGCCCATCACTATCTGGTTATACTCAAAATCTCTTTGGATCTTAAGGGGTATCCCTGTTTTGGAGGAAATATACTACCCTTTCTCATCACTATAGCATTTGAGCCCCTACCATTGGGATTTCATCCAGCCCCTCACAATGGTGACAAATTAGATTTTAAACATGACCATTTACTTAATAATAAAGCAAAATTAATAATAATGATACCACAGATACCAGTATATTAAAGAAAATGCAGGAATAATAAATATCATTATCCACACATAAATTTGGGTCATGCTCTCCTACCAATCTAGTCTGAGTTCATGGTGGAGAGTGGACATAGACTTACAGATACTGCTAGGGGAATACACAATTGAGGGAATTCCATGTGCTTGGGGAAATTCTCAACCTTGTATTACAGGCTTTGGTATCATTGATCCATTTAGAAACATTTTGCACCCACAGAATTGCTTCTCTTCTAACTATTTCTCTTCTGATGGATACCACTTTCCAGCTGGGTAAATCCTTTGTTACTCTAGAACATTTAAATATATCAGCTCTTTCAACTTAGTCACCCTTAAAATGACACTGAGAATCCATCTTAATTGGGAAAACAGTTCTCTTCAAGCCAGAGAACTGCAAAACTCATCACTTTGGCCTCTTTCTAGGCAATTCAGAAAAGTCTAGTAAGCTCTTCACTCACCAGGGTGCTGATTCAGCTCATCACCCTGTAACAGTCATAGCTCACAGCAAAACAGCCAAAGTTGATTCTCTGGGCAAGGTGGATAAACCTTCCTTCTCTAAGGTTTTACCTCCTTTAAGTCCCAGGTGGCACTAAAGGACAACACTTGAAGTTGAAACTCTTGTCCAATGATATGGAACATCTTTCCAAACAATCAGCAGTTTCATAGATGAAGCCTTCAGTCAGCTGATTGCTCTGGGTTCAGCTCTAACAGAGCTGACCTTTCCAACACTTTCTGTTCCTTTACTCTTTAGTTTTCACTTGCTGTGTTCTTCATCCGTTCTTTACAGCTTTCAGTGGTTCGCATCAGAGCCATCTGATATTTAGGCTCTCACTTTGCACTGAGGAGATTTAAAAACTCACCAAATCTCACCTGTAAAATCAATAGTTCTTATTTAATCATTTGCCGGTCTACAAACAATTATTTGATTTTTAAAATTTTCTGTGCTTTACCTTCTTAAGCCTTAAAAATAGTTACATGCAAATGAGCTGAGGGACCACAATTCCCTGTAGTTTCAACCATTTCAGACTTCAAAGAGGTCTAATTTAACAGTCTGTGTCTCTGACAACTGTTTCTTTACACTTACATTCTAGCAGTTTTTAACAAATAACCGCCCTTTATCTGCCTATTTAAACTATCAATATGTTCACATTCAAAAAAGGTATCACCTTACAACCTTTCAAGGTAATTTGAGCTCCTCTATTTATGTTGTGTTTCTTTTTCTGCCCCCTTTTGCAACCATGCTTGCTTACAACCCATCTGAAAAATAGATTTCTTTATACACATGTCTTAGCAATTTTATTAAACCAGAGTTTTTTTCATACTTCTTATAGGCATGAAACTTTTCATCCATGAAAGAAGAATATCTTACATCCTTTATCAGTGGATTTAGGTTTTTTTTTAAATTTATTTAAAATGTCTCTACTTGTATTTGTATTCCTAGTACTTAGCACAGTGCTTGTCCCATAAATACTTTTAGACTGAGCGATAACCAAAAAACTTTTCTATCCCTTTAGAATTAAACTGCTCTCTTTGAAAAGGCAGCACCTTAAAGGGACAGTACATTAAGTTAATATCACCAAGTGTAGCCAGACCTGAAAACTTAAGAGAAAGGGGAGTGACTGCCATCTTGAAATATTTAAAGGACCATTATGTGAATTATGTTGGTGGCTTTGTTGTAGTGGGCCAAACTGAGAGGAATAGATAGAAGACAGAGTAGGAAAGATTTGAGGGCATATTAGGGAAGCACCATTTTTCAAACCATTTTTCTTTTGAAATTGGCAGATTTTAGTGGTCCACATCAAAACCATTTGGTATTTAGAGACTCACATCTTTTATGAGTGAGATTAAAAACCTCACCAAATCCCACCTATGAAATCAATAATCCTTATCTGCTTGTCTGCACAGAATTTTTTGATTTTTCATTTAGTGTGTTTTACCTTCTTACGCCTTAAAAACAGTTATATGTAAATGAACTGAGGGATTACAATCCCTCTCCATTACTAGATACATTCAAGAAGAGTCTGAGTAGACTACCTCTTGGAAATGTGATAGAGGAGATAATTTTATTGGAGGTGGGTAGATAGGAGGTTAAACTGGGTGACTCTTGAAGGTTTCTTGTAGATTTAACTGTGTTTGTATAAGATATATGAGATAATTCTGTTATTCCAACTGAGGAGTAATTTTTCTTTTTAGTTGCTGTGTATATTCTCAGTACATTTTGCTGAACATGTACTGTTTGGCCTCTTATTTCATAGAGACACTGTAGACAGCACTGATATGTGGCACGGGCTGTAGAAAGTGCTTCTTTGGCAAATGGTAGTATCTAGATGTGCCACACCCCAGTTGTGAACATGGAATTAGTCATCACTTAGCAGCTCAGCTCATGTCCTGCTGGACCCAGATTTGCTGGGAAAATGAGCTCTGAGTGATCAACATCATGGCTTATGAAATGAGTAACACAAACACACACACACACACACACACATGAGAGCACACTTCTGCATAGAGAGAAATAGAGACAGANCGGCTTATGAAATGAGTAACACACACACACACACACACACACACACACACATGAGAGCACACTTCTGCATAGAGAGAAATAGAGACAGAAACAGAGACAGAATGCAAATGTCAGAATACATTTTGACTGTGGTGTTTCATAAAGATTTTTACAATCTAAGTACCAGATAATCAGTACTGAGAGACTAAAATTGATGGCCCTGTGTAATTTCTATTTATCTCTTGAGGATCAATTGGATTATTGATCCAACTCCAAACATGTTTTGATTAAGTGCATGGCAAGATGGGTTTGACAACACTCTCAATTTATTGGATTACACTATATATTTAAATTCACATTTTCTGGGGCTTGTGTGTATCTGATCTTGGCTTGCCCGGATATGTCTGTCAGTGTGGTGTTCTAATGACCACCTCTTCAAAGCTCTGTAATTATTTATGCTTCTGTGAATGGTTTTCATCATGCTGTACAGCTCAGTGCTTAAACTGATGCAGAACAGGGTTAAAAAGATGAAACTGACGATTAATTTTTTCTTCCACAAATGTTCAACCCAAAGACAGCTCAGCTCTTTTAAAATGTATACAAATGGGAACTGCACTTCAGCTGTCAAGGGCTAGACCTCCAGTGGTGTCCATTGTTATTAATGGAAGTGATTATGGTATGGCAAGGAGATTCTGGGAAGCCCAGCTTTTGTGAGTAGTATCAAGAAAGGCTTGGTATCTTGAAAACGATGCTATACATTATTTTACTTTGTTCACTTCTGTATTTGAGCTGGAAAGGTACATCATGCCTTTAGGATATGCAAATTTAAGCAACAAAAGAAAAAAAGAAAAATCTCACCATGAAAATACAGTTAAATCAAAATGTGTTAAATGGTACATGAACCAGTCAGGTTTTCATGATTTATCAGTTTTTAACTTCAAAGACTCTGGTTAGCTTGCATTTTTAAAACTAATGAGTTTATCACAGCCAGTGGGAAAATGGTTAAAGTATATCAGCTGTAAATTGGTACAAAGTACTAAAAGGGACATTAGCCTCTAATCAGATTCTAACAGTTCATTAAACCTGCCTTTCTAGAATCGTTCTTTGTCTATTTCTTTCCCCCTTCTGCCTGTGCCCTCCTCATAGGGAAGGAAACTTCTTTCCTTTTTCATCTGGGTAAGACCTCCTCGGGGATATGAAGCAATATCAGCTCATCCTTCTTTGTCTACAAACTAAACAGCCTACGGGATGCTTTATTATGGTAGATTCCTGATTTTGCTGTATAACCCAACTGTTCTTCTTATTAATTGCAAAGGCAAGGGACTTCCAAGCTGGCTGGATAAAGGCTTTCCAGAGCCTGGATGGTGGAATGCCAAGCTAGCTGAGGTTGCGGCTCCACCCACTTCCAGCAAGCAAACCACAGAAGTCATTGACACCCTAGGACATGAGATCCATTCTTGATATGTAAACAAGAAACTGACCCAGTGGGAAAGAGAAATTTCAAATTTGGAACACATTAACTTAGCTGGCCTGTATGGCTATAATTTCTTATGCTCTAGGCTAAACATCAGGTGCAAAAACTTGGATAAACTGGAAAAGTCAAGAGTAAAGGTTTTTGAGATTTTCTTCCATGTCTTATTTTTTAATTACTCTAGTTTCTATATCTCAGGTACATTTCCTAGGAGGAAAACAAAACAAAACATGAGTAGTTTTTGTTGTTTTCTAAATGACAGCAGACTGAGAGGCATTGAAGAAACAACCTCTACTTTTTAACTGGGAAGTGTGACATCATCAAAGTATCAAACAAAATTGTTTTCCCAAAGTGGCCATTAGGGAAGAGGTCCTTATAAATGTCATTTTCAAAGTTCATTGAATAATACACACATTTTTAACAAAGAAAAGTTCAAAACTGACAAATAGCGGCTTGGCTTAACTATTTGTTGTCACATTCTCTGTTATTAATTGATGATAAAACATGTTAAAACAAGGACTTATATGACAAAAAGTAAAAAAGAATTCAGTTAATCAATTTAATTCAATAAATATTTACTAGGTGTTTACTAAGTTTATCAGTTCATGTCTAGTGACTGACAGAGATAAAAGGTAAATAAAACAGGTACATGACTTCAAGATACTACCACTCTAATAGGAAGGTGAAGACCTGTATGTGAATAATTATAGTATTATATGTAATGTGATATGTTTAAGAAAAGTACAAAGTGATTTGAAGGTTCAAAGGAGGGAGACATTTCTTCTGTCTAGGAGAAAGGCTTCATAGAGAAGGTGACATTGGATTTGAGCCTTAATGGAGAGTTAGATTTTCAAAAGATAAAGACAAGGGAAGGGAAGGCATTCTGGTCCTAATAATGAAAGGATAAGTGAACAAATGCCTTTGTTAGTGAATTCCTCGATACCACACTGCTTCAGTGAAGAAATAACTGGAGGTAAAGCTGGAGTCGTAATTTGAAGCCAGTTTGTGGAGGATTTTGAGTATAAGACTAAATAATTCAGTGCAACAAATAGACATTTATTAAAATGTAATATTTTAAATAATTCAGTGTAACAAATAAACATTTGTTAAAATGTAATATTTTATTGTTACAGAGAGAGGCAGTATGGCATATTGAATACAAAGCTGTCCTTGGAGTCAGAAAAACCTGAGTATAAGTCCTGTCTTTTACCTATGGCTGACTGGTTGACTCTGGGCAAGTCATTCTGGGTTACAGGCAACTCTCAAAGACTCCTAAGTCACAAAGGAATTTGTTGTTTTGCCGTAGGACATTTCCACATGGGGATCCCAATCCAAATCATAGGCCTGTATCAATACTTTTCCCAAACAACAACAACACTAACAATAATAATAACATTAGTTGTTTACTATGTACAAGGCACAATCTAAGGACTTTGGACAAGGCACTGTAAGGTTGAGGAGTATGGAGGTTATTTTGTGGTGAATAAATAGCCATTGAGAATTTAGAGCAATGGAGTGAGTTGATTAGTAGTATACGTTATGAAGATTATTCTATTCATCCAAGTCTAGAATAGATTTAGGCCAAAGGAAGACTAGAGACTGGGATACTGGTTAAGAAGCTATTGCAGGGGGCAGCTAGGTGGTGAAGTGGATAGAGTACTGGCCCTGAAGTCGGGAGGACCTGAGTTTAAATCTGGCCTCACACCAAACACGGTGTCACTTACTAGCTGTGTGACCTTGGACAAGTCACTTAACCCCAATTGCCTTAAAAAAGAAGAAGAAGAAGAAGCTATTGCAGAAGTCTAGCTCATTGGTAACGAGAGTTTGACCAGAAGTGGTATTAGTGGGAATGGAAAGTAAATGGGAGCTATCTTGCAGAAGTATAATTCAGTTCAATTCAGTGAATATTTATTAAGCACCTCCTGTGTGCTAGGCACTGAGCTAAAAACACTGGGGATGCAAAAGAGGCAAAAGGTAGTCTGTGATCTTAAGGATCTTACAGGCCATGGGAGAGACAACATGCAAACAAATACATACAAAGCAAGCTATATGCAGGATAAATAGGAAATAATGAACAGAAGGAAGGCACTAGAATTAAGAGGGATTGGGAAGGCTTTTTTTTTTTTCAGTTGGGACTTAAGGGAAGCCAGTGAGGTCAGTACTCTGAGCAGAGGAGGGAGCGTTCCAGCCCTGGGAGACAGCAAGAGAAACTTCCTGGAGCTGAGAGATGGAGGGTCTTGTTCTTGAAACAGGCAGGAGGCCCGTGTCACTGAATTAAGGAATATGTGTCGGGGAGGGCAGTAAGGTGTAAGAAGACTAGGAAAGGTCGGAGGGGGCTAGGTTATGAAGGCTTTGAATGCCAAACAGATCATTTTGTATTTGCCCCTGCAGGCAGTAGGGAACCACAGGAGTTTATTGAGGGGGTGGCATGATCAGACTGATGCTTTAGGAAAATCATTTTCGTGGTTGAATGAGGAATGGGAAGAGATTTGAGACAGGCACTCCCCAGCAGGCCACGGCAGTAATCAAGGTATGAGGTGATGAGGTCCTGCACTAGAGTGGTGGCAGGGTCAGAGGAAAGAAGGAAGCATATTCCAGAGATGCTGCAAAGGTGAAATCGACAGACCTTGATTCCAGCTTGGATATGGGGGTGGTGGGGTGCTGAGAGATAAGGAGGAATCCAGGATGAGGCCTCAGTTGAGAGCCTGAGGGACTGGGAGTATGGCGTCCCCCTCTGCAGCAATAGGGAAGATGGGAACGGGGTATGGACGACAGGATTTGGTAATCAACTGAATGTGAGTTGGTAATGGAGTGAGAAAATTCAAAAATGATTGCGATGTTTGGATTGGGAAGAAGAGTTGCCATCTTTGGCAGGAAGATAGGAATGCCATTATTTAAAAGAAATAGGGTGGGGCAGCTAGGTGGCGCAGTGGATAGACCACCGGCCCTGAAGTCAGGAGAACCCGAGTTCAAATCTGGCCTCAGACCAAACACTTAACACTTACTAGCTGTGTGACCCTGGGCAAGTCACTTAACCCCAATTGCCTAAAAAAATAATAATAATTAAAAAAAAAAAGAAATAGGGCATTTAGGAGTAATAAGCATGCTAGAAGTGGTAGGCAGTGATGAACTTATATTGGAGAGGTATATTCTGGAACTCAGGATAGAAGTTGGGGATGGAGATAAAAGATTTTCCTGGTAGATAACCATTGGTGATAATACAGGAAAAACAAATACTTCTAGAAATTAGGTTGACCTTTTTATACACATGGATGTTTTATTTTCATATTTACTTTAATTCAAATTTTAATAATCAACAAGGCACAGATGGCATGTTTTTCAAAATGGAGATGACACAGAGCTGAGAAGAATAGGTAACATTTTAAATAAATGGCAGAATCACAAAAGATCTCTCAATAGACTAGACTAAAGGGCCAAATCTAAATTTAAAAGGAATAAAAATAAAGGCCTACATATGAGTTCATAAAATAAACTGCAGAAATAATATAGGAGAGGCAGGACTAGACATTTCATTAAAGATATCTGAACACTGTCATAGGCTACAATCTCAATATGAATCAACACAGTGATGTCTGGAAAAACTAATAAGCTATGTAAGGCTGCATTAAGAGAAGCATAAGGATCCTAAAAGAGGAGTTTGATAATTCTGTCCTAGTCAGACCACATTTGGAGTACCATGTTTAATTCTGGCTGATGTCGTGTAGACAGGACATTGATAATGGAGTCTACTCAGAGGAGAGCTAAAATGATGACTAGAGAAGGATCCAGAAGGAGAGAGAAGGATGGAGGAAAGAGAATGAAAGGAAAAAGGGATAGCTTACACAGGAGACAAGAGGAGTGTGATAGTTGACATAAGGAAGAAGTCTTAAGCTTGCTTTTCACCTTAGAGTGCAGGTGGAAGAGCTATAGTGCAGGCTTGAAAAAGGTGGATTTTGGCTTGATGGAAGGAAAAAAAAAAAAGCCTGGTGACTACGAGAGGTATCCAAAAGTAAAATGGGCATCCTGAGAAAGCAGCGGGTTCCTCTTTATTGGAATTTTTCAGGCAGAAGCTGGATTTCTGCTGTCTACCGATGTTGTTAGAGGCAATTCCTATTCAAATACAGATTTAGATCACACGAGTGTCTTCCAGCTCTGAAATTCTATGATTTAAAAAAAAAAAATCTCCTAACTATTCAAAGGACTGTACTAGGCTTTGGGGAAGATACAAAGGTAAATAAGACCCAGTCTTTGACCATGAGGGGTGTGCAATGGAGCTGGAGAGGTAAGATGTATGTATAAATAACTGCAATATCAAATAGAACGTAAGTGCCTAGGAGAGATATAAAGAAAGTACTGTCGTGATAGCGGATCTATGTGAGTCATATCTGCATTTTTTTTTTTTTGAAAAATCCTTGTCTGGTGAGGGAAAAAAAAAATATGTGAGTACTCTTTGAATCTTCACAGCTTTATCATTTTTCCAGTGTATTAAGTACATTTGGGTAAAGGCTGCGATGAAAATGTGTACCCTTTGAGCCAAATATTAGCAATTCGGTTAAAACAGAAACATGATCCCTTATGACCATGCGACCCCTCAACATCTAACTGCCTTAAGAAAATGCAGAGCTTGTAAGGATTAATAGAAAACAAATCTGGTTGATTTGATTCTTAAAAAGGAAAAACAGCAACAAAAAAAAAACAACTAGATATCAGTTCTTAAATTATTTTTGTAAAGTGAAAACAACAACTATAAAAAATTAATTCAGAAAGTAAATGGTTTTTATTCTGGGAGTATGCTTTCATACTACTTAGCAGTCCATTCTTACTAACTTAGTTTTCTGAGACATGTACCATGGGATATATTGGTAGGATGTTTAAATTGTCAAGAAGCAAATGTTGGGGGACTCATTTGAAGGAAGTTTGGACGTGATTAGAATTTATCATTATCAAAATTATTTTATACCTGGAATTTTGTACTTTGTGTACTTGTTTTAAAATAATTTACACATTTCAGATAACTGATTATCATTTAGGTGTGATACAGACTACCCGATTTTCCCTTTCATGCACTTTCTAGGGCCGTAGAATGGAAAAATCTGACTGACCCCTCCCTCCACCATGCTTGCAGGAGTGAGATGAATTGTTCCAGCCCTACATAAATTTAGGGAGGGCTTCTGGTTTATTACAGCCTGACCTCCAACCCAGAGGTCAGAAAATCAGACTGATTAATTCAACTTCCTGGTCATCATTTCAAATGAAATTTCAGATTAGGGAGGGATAATTGGTTATACTGATATTCTCATTTAATTATACCTCATTGCTTTTAAAAAGTAGTTTAGCAGTATAAGATGTGCAGAATGGAAGGCAGATGCCAGAAATATTCTTTCGTGTTTTAGGGTTTATATCCTTTCCTCTTCTTCTTCTCTTTTCAGAAAATCAACACCTTTGAGAACAGAATGTTAATGCTTGATGGGATGCCGGCAGTCAGAGTCAAAACAGAGCTGTTGGAATCTGAACAAGGGGTAAGTTGAGGTTTCTAAACTCCCCTCCCCCAACCCTTTTCCTGATAGAGATAATCATTTCCAGACCTAAGCCAAGGTCTCTAGCAGACACATATGTAACACTCCAGTATGCTGAATAATACCTACCCGTCTGCCCCTTCTAACACTACCCATTTGTGAGTGCAGGCAATCTGGCCTTTAGGAAGGTGTATTCATTCACCTCGTGGGAACCATATGGTCACTACTTAGATGTAGCTTGGTAAATGTTTTGAAAAGCCTAATAAAAATCCAAAACAAAGAAGAAGGAATAAGTACCAAGAAAGGTAAGACTAGTTTCTCAATGTAGCTTGGGTTTTTAAAAATGGGGAAATGGCAGAATACAGGTAGAGGTATAAGGTAGTTCATGTTTGCAGGGTGAATTTTTCTATTGACATTTCAATTTATCCTGTTTCACACCATAAGAAGGAGGGGGGATACTTGATCAAATTGAAGGTCAGTATATTTGAAGTGTCTGTAAAAGCAAGTGGAAATACTACTTTAAACACATCTTCTAACTGTTGAATTAATTCATGGCTACTGAAAAATTTGAAGTCTGAGATTGCTGCTGGAGGCATGGATAATTTCACAACTGTTAACATTTATAGCTCTGCTAGTTAAAATAATGATAAGGGCAGTGGGATTCCGTCATCTTATAAGCTGATCACTTCAGTGAGAAAGGGAGGAAATAATGCCTTGTGTGCAAGGCTATATATTGGCTATCTGAATTATGGAACACTTGTTTTTAAGCTAGTAGGGAAGAGTAAAGGTAGGAAACAAAACAAAGAAATAGATGATTTGGTACTTGCATGGGATTATCTCTTCTTATAAAATCTGAATAAAATATTACATATTGTTTCCATTGGACAATCACAATAATTTTCAAAATAATACTCTGGAATCTCACAATTTGCTATAAAGCAAAATTAAGTGAGTCCGTCCTGGACACCATTTAAATAGATTATTATGCCCTCAAATAGTTTTGTTATAAAGCTATCAAACCTACTATTAAGATGGTCTGCTACATAGAGCAAATGTGGTGTAAGATGATAAAAATAGCATTTTTAATAAGAGGTGTGGAGGCAGATCTAGTGGTGAGCACAGTGTTTGGCATGCAGTAGGCACTTAATAAATGTCTGTCGATTGATTCCAGTTCAGATGTTTATTACCCATGTGGCCATGACAAATAACTTAAACTCTCAGGGCTACAGTTTCCTCCCCTAAAAATTGGGATAATGATGTTTGCATTACCTACTTTTCAGGTTGGCTATTTCTAAAGCACACTGCAAACCTTGAAGTACTATGTAAGTAAAGGTGATTGTTTTTATGGTTGCTAGTACTTTGGTGAGGCTCTAGAACCTTAGCCTTGTTTCTGAGACTTGTGCGTGAGAATTTATAGCTATATTTAGAATTTACTTATTTTCTCACTAAGGCTGCTGTTAAAAGCCGATGAATAGAGCTAGTGGTCACATTGAGTTTCTTGATTGAGGTTGTAGCATGGGGCAGTGAGGGAGGAAAAAACCCAATAACAACAATAAAATCACTGATTACGTAATCAGAGGGGCCAGGAGACCTGGGTTCATGTCTGGCCTCTGTTACTATCAATGTGTTTTATTCAGTCGCTTTCAGTTGGGTCCGACTCTCTATGACCCCTTTTGGGGTCTTCTTGGCAGAGATACTGCAGTGCTTTGCCATTTCCTTCTCCAGCTTATTTTACAGATGAGGAAACTGAGGCAAACAGGGTTAAGTGACTTGCCCAGAGTCACAGAACTACTAAGCATCTGGGGCCAGATTTGAACTCAGGTCTTCCTGATTCCAGGCCTGGAGTTCTATCCACTGCACCACCTAGCTGTTCCACTATCAGTGTGACCCTTAGGCAAATTACTTGACTTTCTAAGTCTTCAGTTCCTTCATATTTAATATGAGCTGACCTCTAAATGGTCTAACTCTAAAGTCTAAATAGTACTATTTATATAGTGCTTTAAGGTTTGCAAAATACATTATAGATATTATTTGATCCTCACAACAAAGCTTTGAGATAAGTGCTGTCATTAAGTCCCATTCTACAGGTGAGGAAACTGAGGCCAATGGAGGTTAAGTGACTTGCCCAGGTTCACACTGCCAGTAAGTGCCAGAGGCTGAACTTGAACCTTGATCTTCTTGACTCCAGGTCTAGCCATCTTGTGCTGTGGTCACCTAGCACTACTGATTTTCCCTGAATTTATTTATCCTGGTCATCTACATCAGAAAGTCCATATTTCTGTAAAGTAGCCATCATGATTAGGACAGTATCCAACCGCGCATATCAGCATAGCACTAAGGAATGTATCATGATCTTCAAGTGAATCTGATCAACATAGATGTAAAACCCAGATTAAATAATACTAGAGAATAGAAATGCTTCAAAAGCAGAGATTATCTCCCTTTTTTATTTGCATGCTTAGTCTCTGGTTTAGTGCCATGAACACAATAGGTACTTAATGAGTGCTTCTGTATTCCTTGATTGGATAAAGTGGCTTTTCTGACCTGACTAGACTGATTACTCCATCCAAATTAATCACATAACTGTCAACTCCCCCTCATTACTTTTTGCTTAATATTTTTTACCCTCTGAAGTCTCCTTTGCTGGTTTATTCCTTGGTGCAGAGATCCTTTAATATAAGTATATAAAAACAATATTAATAGCACATATGTTTTTGATCATAGATAAGTGACTATATTCTAATATAATTTCTAATATAATTTCAGTTTGATTGCTTTTTCTTTGTTGATGAGAAGGAAATGAAAAATCCGTTTATATTTCATACCCTTAACTATCAGATGATTCAGCACTCTCAAAAAGCAGTAAATGTACGCGCG
>NW_020954720.1:8671764-8684264 GCF_900497805.2 Vombatus ursinus
CGCGTGTGTGTGTGTGTGTGTGTGTGTGTGTGTGTGTGTGAGAGTGTGAGAGAGAGAGAGAGAAAAAGAGAGAGTCAGAGATGGAGAAGGTAATGGGAAAACATGAAAAACAGAAAATAAAACTTGAGCTACCGATGAAAAGCAGAAAGTATTGTGCTATCATAAGGCAGCATCTTCATCATTCTTATCTAATTTTGTAAGTTGAATTTGGATTAAGGTTTAAAGTTTAGAGAAGGCTAGGAACTCACATTTATAAAGCATGTTCAACTCAGCAAACCTGGGAGGGAGGTCCTACAAATATTGTTGTCTCCATTTTACAGGTGAGAAAACAGAGGCTTGGAAGCAACTCAATGACTAATCTGACCTCCTTCCACTAGAAATTAGCAGGGCAGAGTATGAAGCAAGGTCTGACTGAGTACAGGAGTCTTATCACTACAACACATTGCAAAGGCCATCTTTTCATTGGTTTCACAGATTAAATAGAAACTCCATCTGATCTTCCCCCCAGAATAATTATTTTTAGTGTATTTTAACAGGCAGAAGCAGAATATCATACTGAAAGTCTGACGAAATGTTTCTTTATTAAAAAAGAATTATCCACTTGTTATCCATGTGAAAATGGGCTCTGCTTATATCTTGATATCATTTACTCTTAATTTTGATTATGGATATTAGAAAGAAATTAATTACTTATTTTATTATCTATTTCTCAGTTCTTTTTGAAAATATGTATTTTACATACCTCTAAATTGCTGAAAAATTATACCATTTTCATCCTCCTATTGAGTGAGATTTCAGCAAAACACTTTATTATTTGAAGTTGTATACTAGCTTGTTAACTTTTTTGTACATTCTTTTTATTTTATAGATTTGTTCATGTTATTCTTTTGTACAGAAATCTTCATGGGTTCTCTGGTGACCACTGAGTAAAGCCTTAACTCCTTCCTCTACTGTTCAAGTCTCTATAACTTGGTACCAGCCTGCTTGTCCAATAATGTTAGCAATTTCAGAGAAAAATAGGATTGGGGACCCTTTGAAGCATTCACAGTTAACATTTTCAGAACGTTACTTTTTCAGACCATCACATTTACTTTTATGGGTGATAAACCTAAGGTATGTCTGGTGATAGATAATGCTAAACTATGATTTTAAGAGTTGATGGATTTTCACCATTAGCAACATCACCACTGTGTATAAAAAACACTTTTTATCAATCAAATAGTAGAAACCATTGGAGACAAAGTTGATGGGTTTTATCATGGAGGTGTTACAGGACTTTGCACAAGAAAAGCATTATCTCTAAGATCTCAAAAGGGACAGACTTGGAAAAGCGTTTGCTGTTATTTTTTGTGACACTCAGCATATCTGTTGTTGTTGTCGAGTCATTTCAGTTGTGTCCAACTCTTTGTGACCCCATTTGGGGTTTTCTTGATGAAGATACTGGACTGGTTTGCCATTTCCTTCTTCAGCTCATTTTACAGATGAGGAGATTGAGGCAAACAAGGTTAAGTGACTGCATAGGGTCACACAGCTAGTAAGTGTCTGAGGCCGGATTTGAATTCAGGTCTTCCTGACTCCAGGCCTGGTATTCTGTCCACCTAACTGCCCAATTCATAGTCCCCAGTGATGAAATTTTCACAATTTAGTCAGTTTTTGAAGGAGATACAAATTAATGTTAACTATATGGGAAAAAATTATAAAAGTCACTAGTAAACAAGAAAATATCAATCAAGTCAATTTTTAAACAACGTTGTTAATATTCCCACTAGAATGGTTAAAAATGGCCAAAATCCATTATTAATCAGGATATTGGGAAACAAGCATCATAAAGACATTGTTGGTAGGACTTTAAATTGGTAAAAACAAAATTGGTTGGTAGGATTTTAAATTGGTACAAAAAACAAAACAAAACATTTTGGAGAACATTATGCAGTTAAGTCACAAAATTGCTTATGCTTTTTTACTCAGCAATTCTATTGTGAGACTTTATTCTAAGATATCTTTATAGGAAAAAGAAGATAATATCTGCACAAAAATATTCATAGCTGCTACATTTGTAATAGAAAAAATGGGAAAAAACCCCATTTGTTCAGGATTTGGAGAATGACTGAATCAGTTATGGTATGTTAATGTAATAGAGTATTATAGTGTTATAAAATGATAAATATGAAGCATACAAAGAAATGTGGTAATATTTATGAAGAATAAGACAGAGTAAGATCAGTGGGACCAGAACTGTATACACATTGTTTACATTTGCATATGGATTTTTTAAAAAGTCAACAAGGATTTATTAAGCACCTACTCTGTGCCAGGTACTTTCCTAAGCTCTGGGGTAACTGAGAAGGGGAAATGACACTTTTTGCTCTTAAGGACCCCACAGTCTAATGGGGAAAACAACATGCAACTTTTTTGTATATTTAAAAGGAATAGCAAGTTGACCATAATAGATTTGTGGTTTCATATGCATCATATTTTTATTATGTTATATTATGGAAATGCTTGTTTTATTCCATAAATTAAAAATAAAATTAGACAAATAATTGTGTACAAAGGTATATAAAAGATAAATTGGAGATAATCTCCAAGGGAAAATACTAAGATTGAGGAGGACTGTGAAAGACTTCTTGTAGGAGGCAGGACATTAGTTAAGACTTTGAAGGAAGTCAGAAAAGCCAGGAGGTAGATATGAGGAAGGGCATGGAGGATAGCCAGTGAAAATGCCCAGAGTTGGAAGATAGAATGTTTTGTTCAAGGCAGCCAAGTGTCATTGGATTGCAGATTCATGGGGATAGGGGGAATAGTAAGGTGTGAAAAAATTAGAAAGGTAGAAGGGGGTCTACCTTTTAAAACCAGGTTATGAAGGACTTTAAATGCCAAAGAGAGCCACTGAAGTTTAATGAATGGGGTGTTACTGGGTCAGTTTGACAGCTGAATGGAGGTTGAACTGGAGTGAGGAGGGGTGGGAGACCAAACCAGCGGCTAATACAGTAGTCTGTGCTTGAGGTGGTAAGGGCGGTGGCAGTTTTAGAGTGGGAAAGGGAACATACTTGAGAGAAGTTGTGAAGGTAGAAAGGACAAGGCTTGGAAACTGATTAGATGTGTAGGATAAGAGAGAGTGAAGAGCTAAGGATTGCACCTGTGTTGAGAGCCTGGTTGATTGAGAGGATGGTATTACTTAACAACTCTAAGTTGCATTGTTCAGAAGAAGGGAGGTTTTTGTCATGAAAGATGACACGTGTTTTGGATGTGGTGAATTTGTGTGTGGTTTGTCCTCCCTTCTTAAAGAGGACCATGACATCAGGGAGGTGATGACACAGCTTGCAATTGAATTTGATCTGAGTGAGGGAGGGTTGTGCAAGGTCACTAGCCTCACTTTGTCCTCCAGAGTCGCCTGGGTCCATTGGCCAGATATCGATCAACATGACTGGAGATGGCCCAGGATACATTTAAGAGATGAATTTAAGATGTCTATGTGACATGCAATTCCAGATGTTCAGACAGAAATGTGAAACTGAAAGCATTTTTCTGGATGATAAATGTTTTAGGTACTATGCAAAGACAAATATAGAAACCTGATCTATTCTCTATAGGAAGTTTACAGTTGTTTTTATCAACCATTGTACTTAGCTTACCACCATGCTGTCAGTAGGTAGGCACCTAATAAAAATCTGCTGGATTAAATTGACTTGAATGTATAAGATGCTACAGACAAAAATAAGGAAACTTTAAACCAACTAGATTATAAACTCCTAAAAGATATGTTCCCTTTTTTTTTTAGTGTGCTTTCTTCTTAGTCCACTACCATGCATAGTAAAAGTTTTTCATCTGAAGCTATTTTGCGAAGCTAGATTTTCAGAGTTGGACAGAGCCTCTGCAGCCGTCTACTGCTCCCCACACCTGTGTAAAGGAATGTTGAAGGGTCCCCTGAACTTGTCTTTTCGAGTTGTTATATTTTCTACCTGAAAAAAGAATCCCAGATCCAACATGCCTCTTAAGAGCTCAAGTACCTTCCAAAGTATTTCAGTCCACTCTTAGAAAGCTCTTATTTAATGATAGAGCACCAAATTGGAATCTTAGGAATTGAGGAGGATAAAGTATTGGGGTTCCAGACATATTGCTATTTTTTTTTAAAAAGTACTACTGACAGGTGGATGACACTCCTGTGCCAATCCTGTGTGAAATTAATGGAGTAAATGGATGCCAGTGGCATAGTCATGTTTTCCATCCTGTCCTCAATATAATTGTTGCTAGTTTTAATTTGCCTTTGGCCTCTGCTGTCCTGATTGGTGAGAGCCCTCTATATCTAACTGGCTCCAAACCAACATAATATTTTATCCTGGTCATCTTCCTTCAATGCCTCCCTTTCCTGCTTTAAACCTTTTACTCTGGGAACAGTAAGCACATGGATATGATCACTGCTTTTATAAAGGGCTTGTCAGTGCATGGGCACGTGACTCCACTCATCATCCTTGTGACTTCTCAGACCAAAACACTGTTCTCTAGCCAACCATCCCACCATGTTTTTTTCTTCCTGTATTAGAATATAAGTACCCTGAGGGAAAGGATTATTTCTTTTTAGTATTGTAACCCTACCACCTGGCTTAGCACCTGACACTAAGTGTTTAATTGATCCTTATTCTTCATTCATGCAGGAAAACTCAAAAATTCAAAGGAAGAGAATCAATGTCTAATAGTCTAGCTGGGCCTTGAGATGTGTTGGGAAGTGGGCTTTCTTAAGCTTTTTCTTGATGGTCATTGCATTAAAGTACATCAGTAGCAACACACAAAAAGATACTATTTTTTTCCTGTGAACCATTATATTTAATTTTGCATGAAAGGTTTAGTATAAATTCTTATGCAGAGTTTCAGGAAGACAGTGGAGTTTTAATGACTTTATCACAAAGTGAAGAAATGGCATTATGAAAAAGCTACTTGAGGTGCCCTTTAACAAAGCTTCATTATTACTTCCCCTGCTGTGGAACAGGAGCTGGCATTGCTAATAAATTGGTAGAATTACCTTAGAAATATGAGTTTGCTTATCATTTGATATTCTCTGGCGACCCACTGCTTGAAATCTTTTGATCTGCAGTGAAATCTTTGTGTGTCAGTATCTTGGCTTCAAAGAGAAACAATTAGAGAAGCTGTGTTCCTTCTTGTATGCGCAGACCAGGGATTGTAGGGCAGGACCAGTATCTCTGCTTGTAAAAGTCATGTTGTGGGGGGAGGGGAAGGGGGTTGCTTTGCATGAAAGTAAAATAGAAACTGGGCTGATTTTAATAATGTCAGGATGGCCAATAAATGTATTAACAGAAAGAATTGAAAAGCAGTGAGCTGTGGTAGGAATTCCAGATCGCCCCCGAGGGAAATAGAGCAGTAGACAAATGCTCCCCCAGGGGCCAGTCCCAGGCCAAGCTTTATCCTTACCTTCCTACCTCCTCTTTCATCCTTTGCCTCCTCTCCATTTCTTCCTGCCCCTCCCCAAATCAGCTTTCTGCTATCCTCTTGCTGGGTCCTGATGCTGTGGGAAGCTGACTACTACACTCCGCCTTTACAAATGTGCTTTCTCCAGCAATTTGATGTTATTGTTTCTCCACCTGTAACTTCCTTCTAAAAACCTAGCTCTATTTGCTTCCATTCCTGCTGGGGCCTGCTTAAGTCAGGAAGGAGCTAATAAACTAATTCTCATTGTGGAGTTAATGACTGATAATAACTTACTATGTCACCACTCTGAGATCTGTTTGCATTTTAAACTGAATATGGATAACTTAACTCAAAGGGTCCAGCTGAGGAATTTCAGGTCCTTTGCCTGTCTGTGAGAGTGGTATTTTGGGGAGATCAAAAGGTGTTGGCAGAGATTTCTTCTAAGCCCCATATTTGTTCGGTTTTATAAGAATGGAGAGCTAAGTGCCTGGACTGGATTCAGGAATAGTCCTGGCACAGTGCTGAGGATATCTAAGCTCTGTAGTGGAGTGAAAAAACTTGCACCCCAAATTTATGCATGGATTTTATGGGCAGTGATTTGTTTACATCTGCAGTGCATACCTCTAGCTCTTCTTGAATTTCTTTAGATAAAATTTTTGAAGTCACAGGAAGCAAAGAGCCAGAAAGTACTGGGAATCTTTAAGTAAATTCTCAGCAAACCTCAGTTTCTGTATTCAATCGATGAAACAGACAGTCATTCAAAAACCAAATGTTCAGCACTTTACTATGAGGTAGGCAGTGCGCTAGGCTGTGGTGATATAAATTAAGTGAATGAAACAATCCCTATTCATGAGGAGATTACAATTCAGAGGTTAGTAGCTCAGATAGAGCTGACCTTTCTCATCCAGGTCCAAAGACTAGCCAGTATTGTGGTCTGGGACCTCAACATCCCCTCCCCACCATTTTCCTTTGTTTTCCTCTTCCCCTGTCAATCACCTCCCTAAGGTAACTTTTCATACCTTAAGACCAGTGAAGAGAATGTTAAGGGAAGGCTCCTTAGAGATTCTAGATCTTTGCTGGAGTCTGAGAGTGAAGCTAGGTGTAATGTAGCCAGCTGCATATAGTACAGTGGGAAGAGTTTAATGGATGACTGAATCAAACATAATGTAAGCTCATACTTATATGGTGCTTTACAACTTAGAAAAGTTCGCAGTCCACAATAACTTTAGAAGGCAGTAAGTACAAGTAGTCATCATACCCATGTTAAAGATGAGGAAAAACTGAGGCTCACAAAGGTAAGTGGTTTTCCCACAGTGACACACACAACAAGATCTGGGACTTGAAGGCAGCTAGGTCTTCCAATGTGGTGCTCTTTCTACTCAATTCTCCTGCTTCTCCTTGCCTCCTACCCCCAATAACTTGTATCATTCCTTATGCAGATAAATGTGCAGAGGCACCTTATTCTTCTTATGTTGCTCAGACTGTCAGCATGACCAGGTTTGTAAAACAGAAATAAACTGACATATTGCCAAACTTAGAGGATCACAGCTAATGTTCTAAAAACAGGAAAGTACTCAAAAATAGAATATTAGGTCACTCTTGCCCTGAGGTAGTTCACCCAAAGTGTATAATTTTCAAAATTGGATGAATAATGAAATGCCCAAATTGAGTCAGGTATTAAACAGAGCAAAGAGAGGGACACCATTTTACCCCCAAAAGATTGTGATCTAAAGGAAATAGCATACCAATACAGATTGCTGCATAGTTGAATCAATATGCTTTACAAATTCTTAGTTTTCTTTTATTTTCCTTTCCTTTTCTTGTCTTGTCTTTCTTTTTGCCCATCAGATTTAGAGTTCTTTTCTCCTAATAAAAATAAAACATGGTGAAGTAAAATGGTTACACTGTGTAAAAGCTGGTTGTAAAGGAGGAGCACAGGAGAAATCATGGTTTCTGGATGTAGGGTGATGCAGATATAGATTGTGCATACTTCTCATGGTTCTGCCCTGATTTTATAAGGGTGTTCTTTCAGTGAGTGGATGTGGAAAAATATTGGGAACTAACATATGCTGATGCCTTCTGTATAGCCAATGTGTTTGAAAGAATAGGAAGGAAAAACTGGGAAGAATGGGAGAGAGAAGAGACTTGCTGTTCTTGGAATATAAATCAATGTATTCAGAATCGGGATAGTCCCTTAGAAAGGTGACATCTGGCTATCCCCATGATGTACCAGCTCCATATGCTTGCTAAGGACTTTTAATCACTCTGGCTTTCAGTCTAACCTTTTCCCAAAAGAATACTGCATTCTATTACCATTCAGAAATAATGGGTAGGACCATGGAGGCTCAGAAAGAAGGGTTAAATTAACAGAAAGGGTCAAATGAAAATGTATTTAATGTTCATTGAAATAAAAAAGTTAGAGTTGAAGAGATTAGGAACAGGAGTTCTGTGAAGGTAGAATCTCTGGTCTTATTCGTCACTAATTGAACTCATCCCATAAGTAACATCAGACTTTATTTTGTTCTTTGGCATAGCTCCACCCTAATCTAATTTATTATACCACAATAAACATGCATCTTAGCATAAGCCTCTAAAATACATCTGTTTATCCAAAAAACAAAAACCCAAACCTGTTAACCAAACCTGTTATCTGAACAAAGCAAACGTATTAGCCGAGATGTTTTATTCTGAACTTCTTTTGGAGCTTGTGTGTTATATTTTATATTATTTAGGTAAACTTGTATTAGTTTGTATCTTTACACTTGCTTTTGACCTTTATCATCTTTTGAGTAAATCTCACATGGTGTTATTCCATGGTAGCTTTTTTATTTATAATTTTCAGCTTGACCCAAAGAAGGACCATAGGGGCATGGAGCCCAAATGCCCTCTGTAGAGGAAGATTGATTGGGAAGGGGGTGTGGCTGCTATGTATGGGAGAGGCAAGAACATGTCAGAGCTATCATAGTGGGGAATTCCATGGGTCAGGACAGCTAGAGGTCAACCAGTGTCCATACAGATGGTAGGACGAGAGGCTGGTCTGTTAGATATCAGAGAGTGTTCCAAAAAGAAAGAAACATTTAAAACCATTACTGGCTTTATTTCTCCCTACATTTCTGTGTGGAGGAAAGCTTATATAAATAATGTAAGGGATTTGGCTCGCCTTTCTTTTCTGCTGTTAGGATAAGTATTTAAATAAACTATTATGTAGACTTCTGCTCTCAAGTTCTTTGCTCTCAGTGTCTTGTTACTTTTTGAATGTATAACTTAGAATTCTAATGGAATCATAGAAATTAAATGTGGAAAAGACTTATTAGCTCATTTTGACAGTATTGTCCCCAGTAGTGTTTTCCTAATGCTTAAAGCCCATTTAATAAGCCCTGTCAGTTCTGAGCCCAAGAGATTACTGTCCTATTTCCTGAAATGAAAAAGGAAGAATCTTGATGATCAGTCCTTTGCACTAGCTACTCTTGTATTCCAAGAATCCCTTCTTATATTCTTCAGCTCCTATATTTTCATTATTCAACCTCTGAAGAGGTCTTGATTCTTTAAAACAAACACCAAAAATTTGACCCAGTTCCCTCTGTCTTTTATTTTAACTTCTTCCATTCTCGTTCCAGTGTTTTCTGTGCCATGATATTTCCCAATTGTTTTTTCTTACCTGAGGGTGAGGTTCACACCAGACAAGGGACGTGATTGACTTTCATGGTAGGAAAAGGGTGAGCAGAATGAATGCTTATGGTCAGTGAGGGGAAGAGGTGAGTGCTTCTCAATAGTACCAAAAAGGCAAAGTGAAAGGACTTGGGACCAGGGATCAAAAGAACCAAAGATCAAATGGCCATAATTGGGGGCAAGAGGCTACCACCAAGGTTGGAGGCAAAAGCTTGGGCTAAAATTAGAATCCCAGGTTAAAGTAACAGGGTAAGAATGACAAGATAAGGTGAATGTTGGGTCAAAGTCAAGGAATTTCTGAACTCATTGCTTCTGGTGTTTTGAGTTAAAGAGTCACTGCTCTATACGTTGGAAAAATGCCTGTAAATTCATGTAAATGCTTGACTTTTTTCATGAAGGAAACAAGGAGTTTATTTTTCTTTATTTTGCACGTCCATTCATGTTCTTTTAATGTAATTTTTTTTATGACAGGACATCCTTCTCTTTGTGAGACTAACAAGTTATCTTGTACCTGCCACATCAACATATTTCCATAAATACACAGACTTCATTGATTATTTTTGCCCAACCCACTTTGATTTTTTTTCTTTTAGAAAAAAGGCAATTTTTGTTCTGTTACAGAGACTCCTCCAACCTCCATGGGAATAGTAGCTCAAATAAATAAGAAACAATGGCATATTAGTCATCCAGTCAAGCAACAAATATTGGTAAATTGAATGCTACATGCCAGGCACAGTTTGGGTAACACAGATATGAAAATAAAACTCTTCTTTCCTCAAGGAGCTTACATAGTAATGGGGAAAATATACCATTTCACATATATACATGTCAAGGGGAATAATGTGGAATTAGTCAGGAAAGAGACTGGAGCCAGATTTGTAAAGAGCTTTAAATACCAAATGGAAGAGTTTATATTTCATCTTCAAACCAAGAGGAAACCACTGAACCTTTTTGAATAAGGGAAAATTACATGTGCATTATGAGTATCAGTTTTGCAACTGTGTGAAAGAGTGATTAAAGAGGAGAAGGATAAGATGTAGGGATCTACCCAGGAGGCTATTGCAGTAGTCCAAATGAGAGGTGCTGATAGCATGAAGTAGAGTTGTTAAGGAATGAGTGCAGAGAAAGGGAGAGAGACTGAGGAGGTAGCATCTATAAGACATAGCAACTGATATGGGGGAGAGGGGAAGTGAAGGAGAAGGTAAGTGAGAATGAAGAATTGAAGCTGATACTTAGGTTATGATCCTGGGAGCCTCAAAGATTGGTGGGGCCCTTGAGAAAAAGAGGGCAGTGATAGATTTTGGGGAAAAGGTAATGAGTTAAGTTTATGGCATGATGAATTTATCTCATAAATGGGATCTGTGGTAGAGATTTGAAACCAGAGTTCGTGAGAGAGATAAAGGCTGGATATAAAAATTTAAGAGACACCTGCACAAAGATAGTAGTTAATTCCATAGTGGAAAGAGCCCTCAATTTGTGGTCACAGCACTACACTTTGGTTTGAAGCTCTGCTCTATCACTAACTAGCTGAATGACCTTGAGTCATTCAGTTCTTTTCTGTGGGACTTATTTTCATCATCTGTAAAATTCAGGGAGTTTAGACTAGACAATTTCTAAGGTCCCTTCTAGCTCTAAATTCTGTGATCCTATATGAAACATTTTACCTTACCTTTGTATTAGTTGATCAATAAACATTTATTAAGCACCAGTCACTGTGCCAGGCACTGTGCTAAGTGCTGAGAATACAAAAAGTCAAAAGACAATCACTGCCTTCAAGGAGCTTACAATCTAATGAGACAACAAGCAAACAAATATGTACAAAGAAGCTATATATGGGTCAACAAAGAAGGAAATAAAAGAGAGAAGACAATAGAATTAGGTGTTGAGAAAGGCTTCCTATAGAAAATGAGATTTTAGTAGAAGCAGCCAGAAGAGAGGAAGGGATTGAAGATAAGTGGAAGATGACAGAGGGGCTATCTGTTGGAGGAGATAGGATGAAATGGGATCACTTGAACAAATAAAGGGGTTAGCTTTGGTAAGGAGTAAGACTACCTTACCATGTGAGACAAGGGTGAAGGAGGTAAGAGGGGCAGAAGGCATCTGAGTGAGATGAGAGGAGAAGAGGGTGTACATGAAGAATGGCTTCAGTTTTTTCTATAATATACGAGGTGAGATTCTCAACTGCAACTGTGGTGAGGGGAATTATGGGATGTTTTATAAGGAAGGATAAAAAGATTTGAAAGAACCATAAGCATAAAACATGCCAACAAACTAAATGGCTTCATGTGTTTTCTTTCTTTTACAAAATCTGTAGAAATTTTGCATTCTCTATTTAAAAGCCATGTCTGGCCATTTACATAAGTATTGATGAAATGCTTAATATGAATGTCACCCTACCGTTTCTAGCGTTTTCAGAGACCAGATTTCTGGAAGAAAAAAAGAGGTCCTTCATTGTCAGTCTTATACATGTGCAAATGAAGAGTAAGAGTGTGTTGGTATTGTGAATTATTCCTTTCTTGCCTTGTATCAATAATTGACATTTTAAAATAGGTGTCTGTAGTGCTGGGGTCTTGGACTGCTGCCCAACACTCATGTTGAAATACTATGGTTAATCATGTGTAGACATCTTTCTTTAAATATAAAGCACATTGGGCAATTGCTACTAGAGAAAGCATTTGAAATGCTATTCATAAATACATATAGTAGTGACAGCTAAATGAGCACTGATTTTTTAAAAAAATACACAAAAGAATACTTTTCCTTTCCCCATCCTAAAAAGCTATATTGCAGTATTCTAGTGAACATTCAAAATTGTATTTAAAATGTCCATTTCTGTGAATATAAAATTANATACACAAAAGAATACTTTTCCTTTCCCCATCCTAAAAAGCTATATTGTAGTATTCTAGTGAACATTCAAAATTGTATTTAAAATGTCCATTTCTGTGAATATAAAATTATATTACTGCCATATAAATATACCACCATTGTCTCATAGGAAATGATCCTTACAAATGTAAAGGAGAACCAAGAGAGACAGGAATAGTACTTGAAATATAATGTGACCAGTCTCCTAAATTAATAGCTTTTGGTTTTATTTATAGTGGAATAGTAAAAGTGGCTTCTTATCTCCCTTTGAATTGGTTAAAAAATAATGCAATAATGTTATAAAATTTAGAATTTGCTGATAAGAAAACTGACATACCACATATTTACATGTGTTTACATTTTGATTCTTTCCTTATATTTAAAAAAAGATTAAATGTGTCATGATGTTTATTAGGGTATCCACATTAAAAATGTATGGTTCTCCAAGTCACGTTGGAAAGAGTATAATTTGGCCTATTGACTTGCAGCTGGACCTCCCATAGATTCCAAGATTCGTGATTTTGTTGGGAGGTTGGACT
>NW_020954720.1:8685889-8685961 GCF_900497805.2 Vombatus ursinus
CCTTCCCAGCAATGCCTTGCTTGTCATAGAATATAAGCTCATTTCTGTAAGAATCATTTCATTCTTTGTACT
>NW_020954720.1:8686057-8686122 GCF_900497805.2 Vombatus ursinus
TGTATCTCCAGCATTTAGCACATTGCCTGGCAGTTAGCAAATGATTGATAAATGCTTGTTGATTT
>NW_020954720.1:8686180-8686982 GCF_900497805.2 Vombatus ursinus
GTGGTTTGTTGTGTAGTTGTTTTTCAGTCATGTCTGGCTCTTTGTTGACCCCATTTGGGGTTTTCTTGGCTGAGATACTGGACTGGTTCGCCGTTTCCTTCTTAAGCTTATTTTATAGATGAGGAACTGAGGCAAACAAGGTTAAGTGACTTGCTCAGGGTCACATAGCTAGTAAGTATCTGAGGCTAGATTTGAACTCAGGAAGAGGAGTTTTCATGACTTCAGGCCTACCACTTTATCCACTGCACATAATGGATGCTAAATAAATGTTTTATTGGATTGAATCAAATGCCTATTCTAGTGAATTTTCAAACTTGTTTAGTTGTTCCCGGATTCTATTTCTATAAAATGAGCATCATACATATTACAGTTAGATGGTTTGCCTCTTGAGTTTCATGCTTTATACAACCTCAAATACTTAATGCCATTTTGTTTATTCAATATAGCTTCATTTTAATCCTGTGTTACTCTGTATGGGAACAATTCATAACATTGTTTTTGGACTTTTGTTTTTATTCAGTCAAGGAATCTTTTCTGTCCTTGCTATTTAACAAAATGATAATTTTGTTTTGCCACAATGGACATTTCCTATCACACCCTTTTCCAGAGCGTATTATAAAGGGGAAAAAAGTTTATCAATTAAGGAAAAGTCAGGATATTCCCTTTAAATTTTGATATTATGCTACTAACATGTTTGACCACCATTTGCTGATTCGTATTGACTTCATCGACATTATTGTCATTGTGTTTAGCATCATTTTTGTTTATTCTAATATATGTGTTTTCATTCATTCACTCAGTA
>NW_020954720.1:8687121-8687237 GCF_900497805.2 Vombatus ursinus
GTAATTAAGAAGCATTTATGAAGTGCCACTATGTTATAGCCACAGTTTTCCCCATGTTTTTCTCAAATCTATTTCAGCTTTAATGTATAGTTATATTCCATTATGTTTATATAGCA
>NW_020954720.1:8687268-8688335 GCF_900497805.2 Vombatus ursinus
AAATTTGTTCAGCTATTCCCAACAGTTGGTCCCATGTTATGTTGCCAGTTTACTATTTCATGCAGTACCTACTAACCAGTGGTGGTCTCATCATTCAGTTTGCATTGCTTTTAGGGTACACTCCACTAACATGAGTGGTCTGTTGGAAAAATACATGTAAGCTGTCATCCTGTGCAGGGGAACAGCTTTTGACTGCAATGCAGCTATTAAGTCCCTGACTTAAGAGTCAGGACTCAGATTATTACCCTGACTAGTTTTGCAAAGTAAGACNTTGTGCAGGGGAACAGCTTTTGACTGCAATGCAGCTATTGAGTCCCTGACTTAAGAGTCAGGACTCAGATTATTACCCTGACTAGTTTTGCAAAGTAAGACTTCTCCCTTCTCCAGCTCCTTATCTTCAAAAAACAGGTAATGATATTGAACAGAGAGGTGATGAAGAGAGCAACTTTCAAATGTGTGGAAGTTATTTACAATTACAAAATAGAAATCGTATATTGTAACACAAAGCAGAGACTAGCAGCATTTCTACTGAGTGGCTAAAAATGCTGCAGTACCTTCCAAAGATGTTGATTGTATGTGCCAGGAGAGGTCAAGAGGCAAGTTCTAATGCCAGGTTGGGGCTGATGAGGAAAACTGCAAGCCTTTGGGTACTGATATCTTTAGCATGTAGGGGAAGGCAGTTTTGGCCAATAAATTATCCTATCACTTTATTTTTTTTCCAATTTTTAAAAACATTTTTATTTAAAGTTTTGAGTTCCAAATTCTGCCCCCCTCTCTTTCCTTCCCACTTCCCTGAGATGGTAAGCAATCAGATACAGATTATACATGTGAAATTATATAAAACATTTCCACATTAGTCATTTTGGACAAGAAGACCTGAATAAAAGAAAAAAAAAAGAAAGTGAAAATAGCATGCTTCAGTCTGTATTCAATATCAGTTCTTTCTCAGGAGGCGATAGTATGCCTCATCATTAGTCCTTTGGGATTGTCTCGAGTCATTGTATTGCAGAGAATAGCTAGGTCATTCACAGTTCTTCATCAAACAGTATTGCTGTGACAGTGTACAA
>NW_020954720.1:8688345-8688930 GCF_900497805.2 Vombatus ursinus
TGTTGGTCTTATCTGATAGGTAACTCTTGTTTTCTGCAAAATGAGATTAGTGGTCTTCTTAGAAATATTGGACAGGTACAGCACCTTCAGTAAAAATTTAAGGAGATGGATCAAAACTTCAGGATGTGGGAAATGATGAATTAGTATTCTCCTAACACATATTGGAGCTTTGGGACAATTTTCTTTTAACCATAATCAACTCTAAATACTAGTCTCTTTGAGTTGAGACAAAATGAGTAGGAAAAAATAATCTGTAGCTTACAACAGAGAAGTGGGTGTCTATACATTTCTTTTTTGATGTAACTGTTAGCTCTGTGTTATCCACAGGTAAGTGAATGGACTTCAAAGTGACTTCCATAAGATATTTTACTCACCAGTGCAGTAAGATAATGTCCCTCTGGTTTCTAAGCATATTTAAAATTCAGATGTACTCTGGTATAGAAAAAATGAATTTTGCCAATGGTCATGTAAAAAGGGAGTGGCAGTAGTCTTCTGAGACTGAAAGGAAAAGCCAAGATGATAGAAAGTCAGGGTGATGAAATGTTACCATGGAAACAAAGTATTGACCAGGGGAAAAGCAGAAAT
>NW_020954720.1:8688961-8691941 GCF_900497805.2 Vombatus ursinus
GAAATATATACATACATATATATATACACACACATACACACACACACACACACACACACACTTGGAAGTGAGAAAGAAAGGCTACATTTTGATGTACTTCTCAGTTTACTTTGAGAAGATGACATTTCTTGTCTAGATAGTACTTCTTTGGCATTCCTCACTAGCTTGTACCATTAAATTTCTTTTCCTTTAATTAGATTGTAAGTTCCCTGAGGGAACAGTCCTATCTTTTACTTCTTTCAGTACATACCCTGCACATAGCAGACACACCATAAATACTTGATTATTGAATGTTTTCAGTTTCAGTGTATCAAGTACTAACAGTAATCATTAAATTCTAACATGACTTGTCTGATTACCTCTTACAGATAGAGAATTTATGGACCTGGATTCAGGAGGACCTGAGTTCAAATCTGGTCTCAGACATATAATACTCACTAGCTGTGTGACCTTGGGCAAGTCACTTAACCCCAATTGTCCTCACCAAAAAGAGAGAGAGAGAGAGAGAGAGAGAGAGAGAGAGAATTTTTATTCATTACTTTAAAGAAGTTAGTTTTAATTTTCCATTTCTGTAGCAAGTGAACTGAGAGTACAGAAGGACTTGCCAAGTCAAGGCCAAACAGAAGTATTTCAAGCTGACCCTTGAGCAGCATCATTTGTAGGCATGCTTGCTCCAGACTGGTCAGTAGTTAGCTTGAGATTGGAATTAACTTGAGAGCCATCAGCTTTGATTGATGAGTCTTAAAAATGGCCAGGGCAGCAACAGGATGTACTGGAATATTTCCATTTAAATGTTTCAAATCTACCTTTTATAGTTTGGGCCTGTCTAGATCAGGTTAATGGCAATTAAAAAATTATTTGGCATGAAAAATGTTATATACTAGCCATTGCTCCTTGGTATTGAGTAATGATTTCAGAATGTAGATGTTCTGAGTCTCCATTTTCCATTTCTTGGTTGAATATTAATTTTTAATTTATGTTATCAGAATTCCTGGCTGAAATTTCGGTATCTCAACCCAGTACATCAAAAATTAAGTGACAATACTTAAACTTTCAGTCTACAAAGTAACTTAGAGATTTCAGCTAATTCATCATCGTACCTTCTCTTAGAGATCTTATTTAAATATTATTACTCTTACTTTACTGATATTCTCCACTAAAATCTCCCCTTAGTGCTTCATTGTGCAGAGGTAACCTCTGAAATCTTGGGGGCTCTGTCAACAGAGTCCAGGGTTTACGAAGTCTTACCTCACTGGAAAGACCTGATGAGAGATTTGGTGTGGGTCATCTGTGAGGCAGCCTAGCTATATTGATCAGAAAAAGACTGACTACACTGACCAGGTTCACCAGAAGGTTGGCACGTAGGTGGTTTTACTGTTTGGCCACAGCAATGCCCAGTAATACAGCTACCAAGTAGAGTGTAGAGGGGAGGTGTTGAACTTGGAATCAGGAAGATCTGAGTTCAAATTTTGCTTCTGACTCTTGCTAGCTGTTACTGCTGCTGCTGCTGCTGCTACTACTACTACTACTACTACTACTACTACTACTACTACAACAGCAACAATTGCCATGTAGAGTGTTTGCCACCTGTATCAGTAGAGGGAATAATATTGATGAAATTATAGACCTTTGAAGAATTTAGAAAAAAAATTGGTTTATATATATTGAAGCTGAGGCACAAAAATAAAGTGTTTGCACCTACCAAATAAAAGATTAGAACAAATAAGGAAGGAAGGAAACAAGTATTTATTAAGTACCTACTGTGTGCCGGGCACTATGCTAAGTGCTTTACAAATATTACTTGTTTTATCCTCATAGCAACTCTGCAAGGTAGGTGCTAATATTATTTCCATTTTACAGATGAGGAAATTGAATCAAACCAGGATTAAGTGACTTACGCAGGGTCACACAGCTAGTACATACCTGAGGCTGGATTTGAACTCAGGATTAGACCAAGGGCTCCATCCTCTATGCCACCTAGCTGAAAGTCTCAGTTTCACGGAAGAATCATCAGTTCCACTGGCTCCTTCCTTTAATTCCTAGGATTTGCAACAATTTATCTTTCAGCGGTTGAGAGGGATAACTCCTAAGCTTTTGAAATTCCTCTTCTTAACCCAAGTACAAGCCTAATTTAGGCAGAGAATAATTCCAGGTTAGAATCTTGAAGCAGATATTTTCCTATGTTACTTTAAAATTGGTATAGAAAAATGTTATTGTAATAAGGCAGAATTTGCACCACCAGCAGATGGTACATTCTCACCTATAAAATGTAAGCATCTTGAGTGAATCAAAATAGGTTTTGCCTTTGTTTCACTAGCACTGGGGACGTTACCTTGTAGTTCATAAAATGTTGGGTGAGTGGGAGATTGGTATGTGGTCATGCCTGAGGCACATCCCCTGTGAATTATAGCACTTAGGGACTTTATAAGGGCTAAAGGCAAGGTTGTTTAGACCCAAGAGACACATGAAAGGTACACACTCACTGTATTCTCAGAGTTTGTAGGACTACGCTCCCTGTGAAGTTTATAAAAGAACAGAAATCTTTTTGAAAGCTAAAGCTGTAAGACTAGGGCTGTTACCAGAAAAGAGAAAAATAATTCTCCCTTATTCGTATGTGTGTCATATAATAGTCTTCACTTGAGAAATATTTTTCTATGCCGTCTCCGTCTTTCCTTCTGTAATAAGTAAAGCACTCATAACTTAATTCAAATGCAGCTATAACTAGTATACATTTACATGTCTAGAAGTGAGAAATGTATTCCTTGCTCACTGTTCAGTAGCCTACTATCCTAGGCCATTCCAGTTAATAAGTTAAGAGCTAAAAATATATGGAAGATTATGTTAATTTATACATAGATATGCCGCTTTCTAAGTCATTTTTTCGTTCTATCTTATATTATGAAGCTATGAGATCACATTGACTAGGTTCAGATCTTTTTTCTTTGGTCACTTGGCAAACATAAATTATTTTATGGATTAC
>NW_020954720.1:8691991-8694537 GCF_900497805.2 Vombatus ursinus
TTTTTAACGGCACCAAGATATCTTCTGGAATCTTTGAGGTGTGAGAACAGAGCTCCCCTCCACCCCACAACACTCGAGAAAAAGAAGTGAATTCTCATTTCCACCCATGCTTGAACTTTCAAAAAGCTTCTCCTGGCAATGGGACTCCCAACCTCCATTGTAGCTAATTAGATTGAATGAAATGTAACTTATAATTATAGGCACTGAATAAAATTATAACAAATTTGAATGAATACCCTAAAGATGATACTCTTTCTGAGTCAGAAAAAGGTGTAGATGACAGGTGCTAAGACTATGACCTGGCTAGCCTGACTCAGAGCTAATAGTGTAGCAGATAAGGCCTAAGGGAAAGAAGACCACTGTCTCTCCTGGTCTTAAATTTAATATTGATCGAGGTATAGTTGGGGGAGGGGAGGAGTGAATGGAAAAAACAAAGAATGAAAATATCAATTAAAAAATAAGACAGGGGGAATAATATAGATCTAAAAAGAAGATTTTTTTCCCCCAAAGAAATACAAATGGTATATGAGAAGGTAATTGAAAAAGTATTTATTTATTAACTTGAGTACTATTCACACGTGCCCTGCTTAAAGAAAATCCACTCTGTGGAAATTAATCATTGAAGTAAGTCCTTCTAAGGATCTTCTTAATAGATTCTGGAGGAAATTAGATTTACCTTCAAAATAAAAATAACTTTAGAAAAGGCACTAAACATTATTAGTCCGGGTATTCTTTGTTCAATAAGCAATTGATAACATATAAAGTTTACCAAATACTTTACATGCATGATCTCATTTAACCCTGACAACAACCTTGTGAAGTGTAGGTACTGTGTATATATAATATAGTCTTTTCTTCTTGTTATAGTTGAACCTCAGTAAAGGTGAGGTGACTTTCCCCAGGGTCATATGCCAAGTGAATGTGGGAATTAGGATTCTAACCTTCATTTTCCAGACTCCAATTCAAACAGTCCTTCTACTTTATCACACTGGATAGCTTCTTTACAAGCTGTTGAGAAAATCCCTTTGAAAGAACACCTAAAAGTTAAGGATACAAAGGGGATTATTTGCTTGTAACAGAAAAAAGGCATTTAAAAGTCCAGGCATTAGGTAGGGCCTTCTCCTATGGATCAAACCCAAAAGAAATGCTGTTTCCATTATGGTATTTGTATTGTGTGGCTTATTTTGAAAATCATTGTCATTATTTTGTTCTCATCTCATTCAATAGAATTCATTGAGGATCAAATGAGAAATATTTCTAAAGTGCTTAACACAGTGCTTGACAAATAGTAGGTATTGTATAAATGTTCATCATCGTCATCATTATTAATGGAACAAGTTGCCATCCTTATAGCATTCTTTTATTTTTAATATTCTACAGACTATTTCCCAAATAGATAAAATATCTGCATATAATAATTGAATAAACATGTATTAGAACATAAGTTCATCTTCTGTAAGTTCATTGAAAGCATCGTCAGTAAATAGGTGTCAAGGATGTTATGAGCTTTATTTTTCTTCCTACAGGATTTTTGAAAGTTTTTGTTCTCTGTACCTTGAAGATGATGAGTATTTGGTATGGTATGGTATGGTATCTATTAAAATATTAAAATGTAGGAGTATCAAAATATTCCTTCATATATTATCAGTTGCCTATCACACAAAGAATACCCAGGCTGTTAGTGTTTATTATCCTTTGGAAGGGGCAGCTAGGTGGCACAGTAGATAGAACACCAGGCCTAGAATTGAGAAGACTTGAATTCAAATATGTCCTCAGACACTAAGATACTTAACCTTGTTTGCCTCAGTTTGCTCATCTGTAAAATGAGTTGTAGAAGGAAGAAAATTCCGTAAAAGGACATGAAGAGTCGGACACAACTGAACAGCAACAACATCCTTTGAAAGATCTTTATTTTGAAGGCAAGTCCAGTATTGCCCCCTGAATCTATTGAGAAGATTCTTAGAATGATTTAGGTCAAGAATTATAGATTTCCACACGGTGGATTTCCTTTAAGCAGGATATGCCTGAATGATACTCAAGTTTATAAATAAACATTTCTTCAAATATCCACAAATATCATATATACTTCTTTCAGAAAAAAAAATCTTCTTTTTATATGTATATTATTCCCCAATCTTATTTTTCTTTTTATTGATATTTTCATTATCCTTTTCTTATTAGGACTATATGTGTGTATATATATTATATACATTACACATTATATACACACACGTATATTCTATATATATATTTATCCTATATAATATATATCTATTTAAATATATATTTATTATATTTTATATATATATGTATATATATATATAGGAATATTAGGAATATTCCAGTTTTTTTATGGATCATTATTGTGTCCATGCATTTGTCCATGACAGTTCAATCTGCAATATTGCCTTGATTCCAGAAGAGTTCTCAAGGCCATTTTTAGGTTTGGATTTATAGTATGGAGTTTCTCTTTTCTAAGTTCTTAATTGTATCCACCAGGTCATGTCTCAATAGGTACTAAAGTGTTGTGGCCTGCAGTGCTATGT
>NW_020954720.1:8694549-8698226 GCF_900497805.2 Vombatus ursinus
TTTTTTTTTTTTTTTTTTTTTTTTTTTTTGCGCGTATTCTGCTTTGATCACCAAACTCAGACTCTGAACAATCAGTCCCAGAAGGATTACTCTATAATTTTTGATGGTGATAACTTGGTCCTGAATTGCCACTGTACCCCCTTCATGAAAAAAACAAACAAACGAACAAAAACCTTATGACTCAGCCCCATGTTTGATGCTTCTTTATGATTCATGAATGTGGCAGAATTCATGCTGATGTCGCCCATGTAGGGCCTTTTGATTCCGGTCTTGGATTTTAGTTATTCCTCAGGCTGCAGAGAGAGAAATCACTTTTGGTCACATTTGACAAATCTGATGACAGTGTACCTTTTATTAACCTGTACTACTGATTGGTAAAGTGATATCTCCTCATTCTAAAATATTTCTGTAGATCCTTGATTTGCTAATCATGTGCTTTGAGAATGTGCATTAATCCAGTTCCCCATTGTCACAGGGAAGTATTTATCTTCCCTTAGCTTCTTTAGAATTGCCTGTGTTTCAATAACATTGTACAGTTTTTTTTTAAATTAAGCTACTTTCCAAATATGTAATGGTGCCTTTTATAGCCTTGAGGTGTATGTTAAGATTGGTTTTACATAAGTATCAGTTGCTTTAAAGGTATTCTTCACATTGAATTTGGATTTTCAAGTGTCATTAAATCTTTCCACAAAATTCAGCCATGCCTGGATTGCTTTGCATGTGATGTTTCTTGCCTGGTAGAGACCGAAGTGTTTTTCAATGTCTCCTTCATCCGTTACTTCAACTGAATCTCCAGATTCAAACTTGAGGTTTTTAGTCTCTATCTTTTCTTGGAGTACACTAAGAATTTTACATTTATTGACATAAAATGAAATGACATTTTGCTATCGTTGGAGAAAGGTTTTACAAGATGAATAAATAGTTTCATGTGGTTTTTCATGCCCTCCCCCATACATAAAGTGATTAATTGTCTTTATTCAAAACCCACTTTAACTTACAAACCATATTTAGTTCTATTTAAGAAACATTATAGTAGATTTAAAGCTAGTCTGAATAGTAAAGGGCTTAAAATGTCTTCCTGAGAAAATTCACATTTTATAGCAGTGTTATTGTGTGGATGACATATCACATACTCTTATCATTTTCACAAGACTTGTGTCTTTTGTGTTTATTTTCATGCATAAATAAACTAAGAGTTCACAAGCGAGTCAAAGGCTTTGTGATAATCAATAAAGGCACTATAATGGTTATGGCAAGGCAGCTAGGTGGCTCACTGGATAGAGTACTAAGCCCAGATTCAAGACCTGAGTTAAAATCTGGCCTCAGACACTTACTGGCTGTGTGACTCTGGGCAAGTCACTTATCCTTTGTTTGCCTTAATCTGCTGGAGAAGAAAATAACCATTCCAGAATCTCTGCTAAGAAAATCCCAAGGACAGCATTGGTGTGATATGGTTCTCAGGGTCACAAAGAGTCAGACAGAACTGAACAATAATAACAGCAATGATTATGACACTTTCACACAGCTTGTTCAATAATTATCAAATTGATAATGAGTTGTTCTATAGATTCTTGATATTTTTGTTCCTCAGCCAAGAAATTTTGCCTATTAGAGTTTATAGATTTTTTTTTGTGATACAAGTTATACTTTATATAACGTGCATTTGTTATTATCATTACTTTTATTGAAAAATGTACTTTAAAAAAATTCAGTTCCATCTTAAACATCAGTTTTATTATGTATTGGGACCATTCAAAACAAGATATATTTCCAGTTCTGCAATTTAATGTAGTGGAAAAATAGAAATATGGTTCATTCAGTCAACAAATATTATTAAGTGCCTACTGTGTTCTAGGCACTCTGCTATGTGCTAGGGATACAGGTACAAAAATTAGACAGTCCGTACTCACAGGGAGATTACACAATCCATTTTAGTCAACTTTTCAGGAATACTTCTCTTCTGAGAACTGAGTTACACATTTTATAAACTGAGTTATACATTTTATAAACCACTGTGTGACCATGCCTGTGGTAGTATGGGTATGTACATATGGGTAACATATATATATGTGTATGCACGACAGGTATGTAACACATTCCAGAAACACACATGTGACAGGAAATGGGAGTGTATACATGGATGGCATATATGTGATATTTGTCATATATGTGACAAATATGTGCATATATATGACATAAGTAGAGTACGTATATATGGGTGACATAAAAAAGAAGAAAGTGGCCACTCTGCTGAAACCATCAGTTGCCAGTGTTCCATAAAATGATGATGGCCAACTTAAGAATGTGGAGTACAAAGACTAAGAAGGGAATAAAACTGTTAAAATTTATTGCCTCATTATCTGGTACTCAGTAGTAAAGTCAGTCTGGCATGAATGAGTAAAAACAAAGGCTTGGAAACTCCATTATTTATACTAATCCCCAAATGATCATCCTTTGAAATTTCCATAAGCATAGACTAATAGATGAAATTTTTCATTTGCCTACAAACCTTATTTGGACAGCTTTGAAGTAAAGTTGAAATTCACATTCTGTAGTTTTTATCTGGTTAAATTTTGTGGATAAACATTGATTGGAGGAACAGGATAGTTGGGAATTTTTTTTTTTTTTTACTTTCATACTTTTGATGTCTCTTCCTTTTTTTTTTTTTAAACATAATCCATCTGTTTTAACTTCTGTATTCCTATTTATGCCTGTTTTGTAGAGTATTACAAGGCTATTTTATGCTTTTATCAATTTCTTAGACAATGTGACAAATCCACTATTTGCAATGTATTAAAAGACCATTACGTGTCATATTTTAAAAGAAATATACAATTGATTTCACAATATGTTTATGCAGTATTTTATAGCCTATTACTGTGTATGCTACCAAATTCCTGAGTTTGGTTGGTTTTGTTTTTTGCTTTTTTGTTTTTGAGAAATAATGAATATGAAAAGAGATACAGAAGACTGGAGATAGGCAAATGTTCTAATTTTCAAAATGTAGGGAAGTGTGGATTCCAGAAACTATGGACTAATAAATATGACAGTTATTCCTTTCCAAATTTTATAATCCATTCTTAAGTAGTTGATGAGTAACAGGAAAAGCAGCACTCATCTGAGTGCAAATAAGCTGGCAGGAGATCACATGCTTGTTGAATGAATGAAAGAATAAATGAATGAATGAACCTCAGTTTCTTTATCTAAACTTCCCAATAATAATTCTATATTCTTTCCGATGTTTTCCTGTTTAAGTGTAGCTCTTATTGTTACCTCTCCAACAACCAATTATTAAATATTTTTGAGAACCTGCTTGGTACCTTGGGAGGGATACAGAAGTGTCATCGTCCTTATCTTAATGCTATGTACACTCTAGTTGGTGTGCCAAAGGTAAAACATGTGGGAACCATAACATATTTCATATTATACAAAAAAGGCCATAGAGACTGTAGGGAGAGAGAAGCTCAAGTGATAAAAGGAAGTTTAAAAGAGAAGAAGGTAGGGCCTTAGAAAGTGAATCTGATTTGGATAGATCGAGGAAAGATTAATGGGGATATCATGAGTTGGGGTACATTGTAAGTGAAGGGGCACAGGCAAGAGAGAATGTGGTGTATTTGTGAGACAGTGAAGAGAGCAACTTGACCAGAATGTTGAGAAGTAGCACAAAATGAGATTGG
>NW_020954720.1:8698255-8709851 GCF_900497805.2 Vombatus ursinus
GTGTGTGTGTGTGTGTGTGTGTGTGTGTGTGTGTGTGTGTGTGTGTGTGAGATATGATGTACTAGGAAATAGAGATTATCACAAATTTTTGACAGGGTAATGTTAAGATAAAAGCAGTATTTATGGAAGATAAATCTGGCTAAAGTATACAGAATACATTGATATCAAGGAGAGAACTTTTTTGCATGTGGGAGGCTAACTAGATGTGGTGAGAGCTTGGATTAGAGTAGTACTTGACGGAATGGATATTGGGGATGCTCTGTAGATATTGCAGAGGAAGAAAAATCAGCACATCTTGGATGAATGAGTCAAAGATGACTCCACCATCCCAAATGTGTGACAGGCACAATGTCATTTCTGTTGATACAGGTGAGGAAATTGGTAGTAATTAGCAGGTCTGCTGGCGAAGCAAATGATGAATTTGGTTTTGGACATGTTGAGTTTGAAATGATAACAATACACTCCTTTGTAAACATCAGTTAAGAAGTTTGTACCTAATGCCTGCTCTTGAAAATATGACTCTATATACATCCCATTTCATATTCTGTTTTCATTTTTTGATTGTATATCCAAAAGCTTAAAAAATGTAGGGGCAGCTAGGTGGCGCAGTGGATAGAACTCCAGCCTTGGAGTCAGGAGGACCTGAGTTCAAAATCTGACCTGAGACACTTGATACTTACTAGCTGTGTGACCCTGGGCAAGTCACTTAACCCCATTGCCTAGCCAAAAAAAAAAAAAGCAAAAAAACCTGTAATATTTATTTCGATACCGTCTCCAAATATTTATGTGTATGTATCATCTGTTAATCATCAAATTAAGTACTTAGTATGTATAAGGCAGTATATTAAATACTTAAAATATAAGTAAAGGCAAAAAATAGCCTCTGCCTTCAAGGAGCCTACATTCTAATGGAGGAGAGAGTACGTAACTATATTCTTGCAAAATAAATGCAGAGTAGATGGAAAAAATCTGAAAGGGCAGGCATTAGCAGCTAGGGAAGAATTGAAAACTCTGCCATAGAAAGTAGGTTTGAGCTGAGTCTTAAAGAAAATTAAGAGATGGTGAGGGGATAGAGTATTCCAACTATGGAAGACAGACCATTCAAAGGTACAGAGACATGAGAGGGACTGTAGTGTTTGAGAAAATGCAAGGAAGAAGATAAGGCTGGATCATAGAACTTTTCAGTGAATAAAGTGAGAGATGACTGGAATAGGAGGGAGAAGCTAGGTTATGAAGAGCTTTAAAAACCAAATAGAGAATTTTATATTTTATCAGTGAAGACATAGGAAACCACTAGAGTAGAGGAATGGTAGAGTCATGTGTACACTTTTGAAAAATCATCTTGGGAAATGAATGGAGTATAGGCTGGGGTGGGCCTGGTCAGCAGGGATTCTGAATTTCCTGCAACTTTTTTCATAATAGGAGCAAAAGAGGTGTATGGTGGGAATAGTCTAATATTCAAGTTTAGCAGGGTGTGATTGGCAGTAGGACAAGGGGGCAAGAGATTCTAGAGTTGAGGATAGTGTCAAGTTGACTTGGTTTGCCAAAGGGTCGAGGTAGAAAAGTGTCCAGTTCAAGGGTGATAGCCTGAGAAAGAACTGCGCATTGAAAGGAATGGAGATCAAAGTGAGGACAAAGAACAAGTTTAGGGATTGTAAGGCGTAGGTCAGGATGGAGTGAGAAAATACAGGTTGAGTAGCATGTAGGTTAAAGAAATTGGGTAGATTGAGAAACTAGGAAATTAGGTATTTGAGGGGGATATCAATGTATGTATGTTGAAGTCTCCACATATGAGGGCAGGAGATGAGGAAGACAGAAATATTCTGGGGTTTGAGTGATTACAGCTACTAGGATCTGACTCAAATGATAAACTTGGATTGAGTGGGGCCAGTGAAAGCACTGGGCACAAGACAGGAAGACTTGAAGTTAAACTCTAATCTCAGACATTACTTGTTGTTTGACCCTGGGCAATCACTTAACCTCTCTCTGCCTCAGTTTCTTCTATTGTATAGCAACTACCTCACAGGAAAATGAGGATCATACATAGAAGATGATATTTGTAAAGCACTTAGCGCTTAGTAAATTTTGATTTCTCTTCCACCCTCAAAAGAGCCAGAGGTTGGTTACCAAATATGGTAAAAGGGGAGTCTGAAAGTAGTATTGGGGAGCAAGAAGTATCCCTAATCCCCCTACCATGACCAGCGAGTTGAGAAAGTGTAGCCAGTACTAGAAAGGTTAAGTGAAGTGATTTTTGTCAGGAAGGAGCCCTGTCTCAATGAGTGCCAGAAGATGGAAGGAATGAGTAAGAAGAAGGTTTAAGATAAAAGGGAATTTGGTAATTGCAGAGTGAGTATTCCAGAAGATGGAGTGAAGGGATGCATATATCTGGAGTGAGACATAGAGGGGGTAGTGTTGAGCAGCAATTTGAGAATGAGAAATAGGGTTTGACCTGCCACAGGTTCAGAATCACTGGTATCAGGTGAGGAATGGGGGTATGCTGACCATTGAACAGAGAATCTAGGCAGAGAGATTACCAGGGGCTAGAGGATGGTTTGTATAGGGAGGCACAGGATTACAATATTTTAGACCCTCCATTGAAGTTCAATCTCCAGAAAGATGGAGATGTGTCCTTTGAAGGAGCCCTGCCTCACACCATGCAGAAGCAGATAGAGTTATGGGAGCCAGGTCAGGAGGCGTAAATGCCTTCCCTTTTTGGGTTAATGCCTGGAGAAGAGGGAGGATGTGGAAGAGGCCATAACCGGAGAGCACAACCCAGTTTAGGGGATGTTCCTCAGGACGGGCCCCATCTGAGTCATAGGTGGTCCTGCATGAGTGAGGGCCTGAAGGAAGAAGTCAGATGCCCAAACCTATGGGCTTCTTTCCTTACCTCCCCTGTCGCCTGGAGGTGACCCTAATATTTCAATGATAATATGAATATGGAACCTGAGATATTAAGTATGGTTGGTTAATGAGGTATATTCTGTTTGATTAAATTTTATGGTTAATTGAGGCTTACCTCATTTATTCAGTGAAGCTGATCCAGATGGTTGCTTTGCTTCCAAAATTCACCTTAAGATGGTCACAATTGCATTGCTTAGTCTTTCAATTACGAATTGTTTGGAAAACATCACTTTACCAAGCTGAGATTGCTGATCTAGTAGTCAGACAATTAACAAAAGTGTCAAATATTCTTTATAAGAGGCATCATAAAAACACCAGGATAAATTTTCTGTTGACCATAGCTAAATAGAGTAAAAATAGAGTAAACAATTAAATGCCCTATGCAAAATGGCACGCAATTAGAAATAAGAAAGTCTCAGAATCACATAATAAATGACAAGCTTTTTAAGAAGAACACAATTTTAAAATTAAAAAAAATAGTAAATTCTTATTCCTCTTCCACCCTTAAAGGAGCAAAGGTTGGTTAGCAAATATGGTAAAGGGGGAGTCTGGAAGTAGTCTTGGGGAGCAAGAAGTATCCTTAATCCCCCTACCATGACCAGTGAGTTGAGAAAGTATAGCCAGTACTAGAAAGGTACTTTAAGAAGCTTAAGATAGAAAATGAAAATTCAGAAATAACTATTAAAAGTAATCAAATGTTAAGTAACATAGATGAAGATCTTAAGGCGAAAGTGTTCTTGGACCTCTTAGCTAAAAGAAGAAAGATCAGGAATTAACTTTGATGGGGAAAAAAATTACATCTTTCTTTTTACTGCTTTCTAACTGAAATTTAGGATTTCCTTGAACCTTGAACCTGAGCAACAAGCATTATTCATAGAAGGGGTCCAAAGATTGCCAGACTGCTAGGAGTCCCTGACGCATACACAAAAAATTATGAACTCCTACCTTAGATCAAAACTGTTGTTTCTGTTTAAAAGTGCATAGGCAGCAAACAGAAAGCCTTAGAAAATTCCTTGGAAATGGCAGGTGAAAATATAAAGGTTAGCTCTTAAAGTTAATATGCACAAAGGCTTTCTTTTTGACTGAGGATTTCATTTGTCTGGATTCTTTAGAAATGCAATTTTGGGGGGCTGATTTTAGGACTGAGTACACTACTTCTTACAAATGTAGCTGCTCCAGCTTTATGCTAGGGAGTGATTTACTATAGTTAAAACATAAGGCTTGTGTTAACCAGTTTCTGGTTAACCAGGGCATAAATGTAATTATAAATATTTGCATTGTGGACATTCTCTTGTATGAATGAGAAGTGTCAGTACCATTATCATACTCAGAACTAAAGAAAAATGGAAGTCCTAAAAATTCTGAGTTAGCAACTGCCCATAGAATAGGTGAAATTCAGGCCAGTTTCCTTGTGTTGGAGATATTAGTTGTCTTTGAGGATGGGCACAAATTTGCCTATAATTGAGAATGTCTGTGCTTTGGTTGGGCAGTCATAGAGACCCTGTGAATCATAGTCTGTGAACTTAATGAACTGGGTAAAAATGAAAGTTTTTTGCTGTTTTTTTTTTCTTCTTCAGTATTTGCAAAGATATGTAAAATTCAGTGAGTGATTTTATTTCTCCATCATTATTTTACTAAAACTTAAAAAAAATTTGCCTTTTGTTGTGTTTTTTTTTTTAACATCGTAACCACATCTCGATCTTTCCCCACCTTTGAGCCCTTTTAACAGAAAAAGAGTTAAGTAAAACTATTAGACAAATCACCCAAGTCTGACATTCTCCACCAATACTCTTATAACTGGATGGGGATGTGTATTTTATCAGATTATTCCTTATTATTAATCTAAGTTTACCTGGTCTTCAGTATTATTTTCATTTATATTATTGTTATCATTTTATATCTCTTGGTCACGCCCTCTTTACTCCACATTTCTTCATAAAAGTTTCTCTGAATTCTTCATATTTTGTTATATTCTAATGATGTTCCCTTTTATTTTCATACCACAATTTGCTCAGACATTCCCCAGTTATTGCTAGCCAAAGAATCCTCGGATCATAGGAAGTCAAAGCTGAAAGGAACTTCCGGCATATCTAATCCAGTCTTCCTATTTTGCATTGATCAAAGTGAGGCCTAAAGGAGTGAAGTGACTTGCCCAGGGTCACAAAAGGAGCAAGAGAATTTTATTTTATTACAAAGAGTATTGCTCTCTAGATATTTTGTTTTGCATGAGACCTTTTATTTTTGATATTAATCTCCTTTGGATTTATATTATGTCAGATTATAGGAACTCTGAATCAAAAGGTATGAATATTTTAGGGACTTTCCTGGCATAATTCCAAGTTGTTTTCTAGAACTATTGGCCCAGTCCTCAGGTCTTTCATCAGTGTATTAAGTATGCCTCAGCTCTTTCAGCATTGTTGTTTCCATTTCTTATCATCTTTCCCTGTGTTCATGCTGATCAAATATCTTCTAAGTGCTATGTAGTAAAAAAAAGATCAGATACTCGGTTGGTTAATTTTTGTAGCTTATTATTCATATCATGAGTCTGTTGTTCACTCTATCATTGTCTCATCCTGCCCTGGTTTGGATTGCCACACATGGACAATATGAGAAGAAATGAGTGGCCCTGCCTTTAGAATAATGTAAAATTATCTGTAGGTGAACTGAGCAGAGCTATTCGTAGGAATCATATCACATAGAGTTTCTTTCTGCCACTGGCAAAGAAATGTAGTCTTGATTTGGAAATGATGAGTTAAAGGTCCCCCCCAATATAGCAAATCACAAAACTTAGTTATCATTTTATTTATTTTGTTTTATTTTTCTTTTGGCTAGGCAGTGGGGTTAAGTGACTTGCCCAGGGTCACATAGCTAGTAAGTGTTATGTGTCTGAGGCTGGATTTGAACTCAGGTCCTCCTGGATCCGGGGCCGGTGCTCCATCCACTGCGCCACCTAGCTGCCCTGAAATTTGTCATTTTAACGTGCAGAAGAACCTATCTTAGTAATAAGTAGCAGTGTCAATCTTTTAAGATAAACTAGTGAAGACTATCCAGAAGACTATACAGAACTTGGGTCATTTCATGTAATAGCACATATTTTTAGAACTCTCTTTTTCACCAACACTGACTATTTATTGCATTCCAAATACAGTGATCCCTTCCATATTTGGGGGGCTAAGGAGTGCCCCAGCTATCTGGACAATCCATGTAAAATTTTTGGGCCCTCCTTTCATACCAGAGAAGAAGTCTGGCTTTTTTTCTTTTTCTTTCATGGGGTGTTTACGGTACCCTATTGTAAAATTTGGGTTAAGTATGTGGTCATAGGCTCTGTGTCATCTGCTTGCCTTCACAGGTCATCTGTGGCTTCTGCAAAACTCCCCCCAAAAAATCCCAAATGATTTTTTACGCCAAACCAGAATATATCAAAACTGCGATGGGTAAAGTTTGATGAGGTGGCAGGGATTACTGTTATGTGGAAAGCACACCCAAGAAGATGGATGTGAAGTAGGACCAAGCGTACAAAAGTGGCTTTTGAGGAAATCTATGTCTATGCCTTCTTTGGTCTTCTACTTTATTGAGTATGGCCTTGCTTCACAGAACCTGTGGGTTTAAATTCTGTCTCAGATACGTATTTACCAGCTTGCTCTGGGCAAGCTGCTTAATCTCTCTCAATGCTCTCTTCTTAAGTTATCGAGAAGTTGCCAACCTATATAAAAAAAAAAAAAGCATTTTGTAAAATAGAATTATGAACATGCTGAATAAAAATGGCTCTAGTGACTCTTCTCTTGGAGACTGGCCATCATCACTGAGTGCTGACATCAAGGTTAAATATCATTTAGTCTGACCTGTCTCAACTGGACCTCTTTTTCTTTCAGCAACCGGCCTAAGAGAGGTATTACCATAATTTTGACTGCAGACCTCCCCTTTGGGAAAGCCCATACAACCACATTTCCATGATTTTTTTCTTCTTTGGGAGGCAGTAAATTATAGTAAAGTCTGCCTTTAGAGACGGGGATACTTAGATCCTGTCTCAGACACTGGTTTTGTGACCCTACTCAAATAATAACTAACATCTTTATAGCACTTTAAGGATTTGTAAAGTATTTTACATATGTTATCCTGCTTGATCCTCACAGCAACCTTGTAAAGTAAGTGATATTATAATCCCTATTTTACAGATGAGGGATCTGAGGATGAGAGAGATTACTTGACTTGCTTTGGACCTCTAAGCTAATAATAAGTAGCTGAGGCAGGATTTGAACTCAGATCTTTCTGACTCTAAGTCTAGCACGCCTTTATATTACCTAACTGCCTTACTTAGTCTTAATGAGCCCCAGGCCACAATCTAAGACTTCAGTTATAGACAAGTTGCTGCTGAAAGGCATTTCTGTGGTGGGAATTCCCTATAGTCAGAAATTAATTGGCCCAACTGAAAAAACAACCCCGGCTTCTTCATGGGGTTGTAGTGAGGACTGAATGAGCTAAAGCTGGGGTGGAGAACCTGTGGCCTCGAGGCTACATGTGACCCTCTAGGTCCTCAAGTGCGGCACTTTGACTGAATCCAAACTTAACAGAACAAATCCTTTTTAACAACAAATCCCTGAGCTGAAGCATGTGAAGCCCTTTGCAAACCTTAAATAGGACTCTTCGTGTAATTTTCAATTTCTTTTACTCTCTTTTATTTCTAGTTAGAGTTGTATATCCTTGACTGTTTTGAATAATTCAGCTACTTCTTTGTAGGCAACTTATAATCACACTAATTTCATGAAGTAGATCAAGACTATATTGCTTTGGATTTCTCTTCAAAAGTATCTATTTCGGTATAAAATGAGGGTATGTTTTATTATGACTTGAGGTTTTAAAAAAAACAAATCATTAATTTCATTCTAAAAGGCAAGAAAAATTTTTTTAAATTGTTGTTCTAACTACCCTATGGTAAACTGCTTTTAATGTTGAAGTTGACACAGTACAGATTTGGGCTACTGTTTTATAGCTGCAAGTGATGTCTTTTACAACAGGAAGCTTCCTATCTCCAGAGTTTAGAATGAAGAAGAGACAGATGGAGAACGCCATGCTAATCTTTATTGCTTTGCTGCATTAAGGAAGTTTTCAACTGAGCTAGAGAAGGGAAGACCATTAGTCAATGGTTGCTGTCACCCATTAGATTTGTGGTCCCCATTTTGGGGAATGTTTTAGAACTAGGGACCATATATCATTTATAATCATCAGCTTGGGGTGAGTTATCCTATAATTTGTACTAATATTCCCCCCCAAAAAAACCCTTAATACCAGGTTAATGTGAAGGTAATGTTTAGAGCTAAGGACAGGGTGGCCTGAAGATATTTCCATGGCAACAGAAGGGGCCATACAGATGTCTCTCTTCTAAAGTTGATGCTGTTTATTAAAGGCTGCCTGTTCTGCAATCTGTAATTATCATTAGGTAGGGAAAGGTTGTGAACGTGGGTGGACTGCTTGGCTGATGCTTTCTGACTGATTTTGTTTAGCACAGCTTCGAAAAGCAATTTCAAAGGAATATTAAGGAGATGAGATTACTGTGCTGCTCATCTCCATAGGTGAATCCACTAATTATAGGATGTTTGCTGAATAAGATTGTAGTTTCTGAACAAACAACAACAGTCAGAACAACAACAAAAACACAATGAAGGGAAAATTGTCCATTTTCCACTGTTTTGAGTACGTCTGCAGGTGTACTTGTTAGAAAAGCCTTTTTTTTTTTTTAAATTTTGGAGGGAAAGGAAGCTTTTATTGTGCAGGCTTTGGGTTCTAGCTGCTCTATTTACAACTGGAACTCAGAACTTGGCCTCTGGCAGCAGGTTCAGAACACATGTGCAAACAAAAATCACACTATTTAGACTATGTGTCTATATGTGTAAGTACATACGTGCACACTCATAAGCAGCATATTCAGTGAACCGACACTGTCTTGAGTGGAAGAAAAAATTCAACAGTTACTTTGCAGCATTAGTGAATTATGCACTCATGAATTTTCACTACTTTACCCCCCCAAAACTGGCATTTTAAGTTGTAGTGTAATAAAAACATACGTCTAACATTAATGGTTCATTTTCCCAGTAAGTTAGACACTTTAGTGGTTTCAGTGCTGAGAATCTACTTTGGAAAACTGGTAAGACTTGAGGGAAATTGTGGCAAGCTACTGGAAAGTACTTTTTAATGAGATTTTACTTGTGTAATAACATAATTATATAACATCTTATCTGGAAGTTGTGTGATCTGCCCTTTTAAGGTTAGAGTACATAATGGAGTTCTGCTCAGGGACTGGAAATCTTGGTACCAAGCATTACTGCAAAACATCTAGTAAAGGGTGGGTTATGATGTGTTATTCTGGTTTTGTAGACGCCTGTTCCCATAGTAATGATGAACCAGCACACCTGGTCCATTCTTTAGTCTAACTTGTTTGTGGGTGAGGTGGGGAAACATATTGCTGGTAGCAGAATGAAAAAAAAAAGAATCACAGATACATTTGCAGTCTGAGCAACATTGATGTAGCGTAAGTTACTTCTCCCTTTAATCTTTTGTGGCTTAATTATGATGCCTGTTCTTTTTCATCTTCCTACCTGATATCCTCTTTAGACAGTTTCATTTTCAGATGTCTGATTCCTGAGCACAATCATACTATTTTTCCCTGATCTGATGATAGTTGTCTGTGTTGTAATTATGCCTGAAAAATATATCTTCATGACTAACCACTCTTTCCAAACTGCCCATCTATAAAGATTATACTTCCCTTGGGGCAACTAGGTGGCACAATGGATAGAACATGGGCTCTGGAATCAGGAGGACCTAACTTCAAATCCTACCTCAGACACTTAACTAGCTGTGTGACCCTTGGTGAATCACTTAATCCCAATTACCTTGACAAAAAAAAAGAAAAAGAGAAAGCAAAAAGAAAGAAAAGAGAAAGCAAAAAGATTGTACTTAGCTGCTCTTTGTGAAGATTGATACTGCTTGAGACTTTACCTTCCACACTTTCCAAATGCCTAACATTTCTGCTCAGAATGATTCACCTCATTCCTGATTTCTGCATATCAGGCTGGTTTTTCTGCTGCACACATCTCTCAGTTTTGCAATGTTATTTGAAGCTGTTCTGTCACATATCATGAAAGTATTTCTGATGCCCTCCCTATTGGCATGTACCCTTCAATTAGTTTACTATAGAGCAACTGTTTGAGTATACCATTGGCATGTATTTGGAATTTTTTCTCAGCATCCTCCATTCCTCCATCCATTACTAACACCTGTTCAGCCCAGCTGACCTACAATGCTAGCAAGCATCACTTCAGTGCCGGCATACTAACTAAATCACAGGAACTAATTTTGAGTAATTTATAATGCTCTCTAGTCTATCTAGAGCTTTTAAAGGATTATGGATGAAGACCCTCGAAATTACTCTGTGTGTGTCTATGGTTAGTCATGACATGAAGAATGACACCTTATATTTGTGTAGTGTGGCACACTTTTACATTATTTCATCTAATTCTAGCAGTAACCCTGTGAATTATATAGGGCAAGCATAAGTATCTTCGTTTTATCTATGAAGGTTAAAGGCTTGTTCAAGAACACACAACTTATCAGTGCTGAAACAAGGACTAGAAGCTAGGTAGACTAGAAGAACCTGACTCTTGTTCCATGCTACCTCATGCCTGTGGCATATTTCACGTATTCACAATTTTCACTGACTGTTCCCCTTAACTGGATTACTCTCATTTCTTATCTCTGCCTCTTGGCTTTTCCTGGCTTCTTTCAAGAAGCAGCTAAAATCTCTTTCGTGAGGAGCCCTTCCTGATCGCCTTAATGCTAACACCTTTCCTCAACTGGTTGTCTCCAAGTTATCTTTTATGTATTTTTTTTTGTACATAGTTATTTTTATGTCTTTCCTCATTAGACTGTGAGCTCCTTGGAAGCAAGGACTGTCTTTTTCCATTCATTGTATCTCCACTGCTTAGCACTGTGCCTGGCACATAATGGGTACTTTATAAATGCTGATTGAATTCTATAGACTTTTGGTTTGTAAGAGTACTTGAAACCATGGTACTGTTGAACTTTTTTTGCCAGCCTCCAAAAAGACTGGGAACATACTTGATTTATTTTTTCTACTCCTTCCAATTCCCCCCACCTCCACCAACATCAATTCATCTGTCTGGCCTTTAGAAAATAGAATTTAGTAACAACTTTTAGCTCTAAACATTGCTGAATACTTTTGTTTCTGTTTAAAGCTTACCATGTAAGTATCAATCTTCTTTGGTTAATGAAATTTTATTTAAAATTAGCCCAGGAAAGATTAGGAAACTTATTTCATTTCCTATAGTCAGCTACAACTGTGTAATGATATTATGGTAATTTAGCAGGAGAAAGTTTGAACCAGATACTATTTCAGATATTTCAGAGTTTCTTTGTGAAATAAACTAATAGCAGCAAATCTCTTTGCTTCTTGGTGGTAGTGGTTAAACTGAAAAGAAGTAAATATACATAGTGAGTGGCTTTCAGAGTCGGTATTGTATATAGTGTCATTGGGTGGGGGATTTGGGGTGAACATACTTGTTTGTTATGATCCTGTACTTGCAACCATCATGATTTTCACTGGCTTCAGATAGCCCGATTCCCACATCTATCACACAGACAAATCAATCGTATAGTACTATACTTTTTTTTTAAAAAA
>NW_020954720.1:8709887-8714227 GCF_900497805.2 Vombatus ursinus
AATTTATTTAATTTTAGTTTTCAACATTCACTTCCATAAGATTTTGAGTTTTAAATTTTTTTCCCCTTTCCCCCTCCAAGATGGCATGCAATCTGATATAGGCTCTACTTATACTTCATATTAAGCATATTTTCCCATTAGTCATGATATAAAGAACAATTAGAACTAATGGGAGGAACCCGGAGAATGAAGCAGTAAAATAAAACAACAAAGGAAAAGGAGAGCAAATGGTTTGCTTCCATCTGCATTCAGACTCTATAATTCTTTGTCTGGGTATGGGTAGCATTTTCCATCGTGAGTCTTTTGGACTTGTCTTAGATCCTTGCATTGCTGAGAAGAGCCAAGTCTTTCAAAGTCAGTCATCACACAGTGTGGTTGTTACTGTGTACAGTGTTCTCTTGGTTCTGCTTTTTTCACTCAGCATCAGTTCATATAAGTCTTTGCAGGTTTTTCTGAAATACACCTGCTCATCATTTCTTATAGCACACGAGTATTCCATTACATTCATATACCAGAACTTGTTCAGTCACTCCCCAATTGATGGGCATCCCCTCAATTTCCAATTCTTTGCCACCACAAAAATGGCTGCTACAAATATTTTTGTATACGTGGATCAGTACTATACTCTTACCAATACTTTTGATCCCACTTTGTCTGTTGTTTTGATTGCAACAACTTTCTATTTTACCGGAGAGTTTTATACCTATTAATTATTCCTTACAACATGACTGTAAGATAGGTAAGAAGTACAATTCTTTCTTTTTTTCTTTTTGAACAAAGCATTTTTAAAAAAGGGATAACCAATAAATCATATCTATATATCTATATCTATCTATGTCTATATCTATATCTATTTATCTATCTATATCTTAGAATTAAGAATTTCTGTATCCAATTATCAAGCATTCCTGTCACCAGAATTAGATGCATTTTTTTGAACTTGGCTACATGGATAGAAAATGCTTCATTTGGAATTTATCTTTTTATCCTAATTATGTTCCTCCTCCCCCCACCAAATTGGAACTATTTCTAATAGACACACTATGATCTTAAGTAAACTTTGAACCAAGTAATTGATAAGTTAGAGAACTCATAATTAGCTTAAATATTTAACTCATTTTCAGGCTACAGGGTATTTATTTGTTTCATAATAATAATTGACACTTTGTGGCCAATTAAGGCAAAGTACTTTTTTCACAACATCCAGGTAGTTTAAGTTATTCTCATATTATGGGTAAAGAAATAGTCTCTTAGAGTTTAAGTAATTTGCCTGTGATCACACACTAAATGTCTGAGGTGAAATTCAATTCCAGGTCCCCTAATTCCAAGTCTAGTGGTTTATCTACTCTGGCAATCTGAGATGATGCTGCAGGTCATCTCTGTTAAAAATGGTGAATGTTCAGATCAAAGGAAAAATCCAGGGTTCTAGAAGCTGCGTGTGTAGAGTTTGGTGGAAGAAGAAAACTCCCTGTATTTTAAAGGCAGGGTCACAAATGAAGACAGGATAGCTGTCTGATAGAGGACGACAAATTCTAGGGTGGGGACAGTGCTGAAAGTAATACAATGAAAATATGAAGAAATGATCACATGAGATTATATCTATAAAGAGGTTGGCAAACTTTAAAGTTTTATGTGAGTGGCAGTTATTATTGTTATCTCTACATAAATGTACCTGATATCATAATTATTTGTTATTATTACTATTGTTACTATCATTGTTATCATCAATCTTGACCTGTAATTTCATCAGTATAAGCACCTTCTGAAAACTCCCCACGCTGTAGATTGCCATTTCTGATTGATGATCTTAGAGAATTGCCTAGGCCAGTGAGACGTTAAATTATTTGTCTTTGCCTATAGTTAGTATTTATCAGAAGTTGAACTTGAACCCAGAGCAATGTTTGCCTTGCATCCACGATTCATGGGTGGGGAAGCTGCTGCCTCAAGGCCACATGTGGCCCTCCAGGTCCTCAAGTGCGGCCCTTTGACAGAATCCAAACTTCACAGAACACATCCCCTTAATAAAAGGATTTGTTCTGTAAAACTTGGACTCAGTCAAAAGGCCATACCTGAGGACATAGAAGGCCACATGTGGTCTCGAGGTTGCAGGTTGCCCACCTTTGCATCACCACCACCTGTGGCCTATAACAGTCATTGTTGTAATCACACTGCTACATCAACTCTTCAGTCACAGTGTATCTTCCAGCCTAGGGACAGTATGTTGATAGTCTCGGTGCATTTTTCTACACATTTTCCTAACCAGTTATTATCAGAGAGAGCTAGCTACCTTGCTAGCAGAACTGAGCAACAGCTTTCAACTCTATGTTGCTGATGAAAATGTACAAAATCCACTGGGATACAGAATTTACCATCATCTTGAGTGGCTTCTCACCAATGCTTTTCACTCAGAATGTTGAGGTGTTTTATCCTCCTACTGGAACCCATTCCTAACTTTATAATAGATGTCAAGGAGGGGGGGATAAGAATTTATTTTGAAGAGTTCATTTTACATTCACTTTTGAGGCAGTAAATCTGTTCCATTATTTTAGATGCCTTGCTTAAAGTCTAAACAAAATAAAAATTTCCTAGAGCTGATGATTTCACTGCTTCTTTTCACAGATGACATTGCACTTAAAACACAGTAATGTGTAAAATGATCTTTCCTAACTATTCAAACTGAAACAACGATATAGATGAAATATGTACGTTTCCCAGTTTATGCATGCAGTTGGACTGTTATATTAGTCCATCAATACTTGTATCTTGGACAGGCATGAAAACGTGCAGTGAAATGAGACTAGAAATGTATAGGTTGTACTCTGTTCTACACCTCTTAGAATCCTTTTCTTCTTCTAAGGCTCAATTCAGGTACCACCTTCTGCAGGAAACTCCCAGCTATTAATGTGCAAGTACTTACTCACCTGTGTAAGAGTGATGTCACTCTAGATATAAGCTGTATAGACAGAGACTATTTTTAATTTGTCTTTTTATGGTTAGCATCCAACACGGTATCTCGGACCTAGGATATCTTTAACAAATGCTAGTTAAATGAGCAAGTTGGAGTGAATTGTCCAGTACTTTCAAGTACTTACAAATAACTGAAGATAATGAGAAAACCGACTCTCAGGAGACTTAAAATTATGGATAGCTCAGAGGACAATAGGAAGACATATGGAAGGCATAAATAGATTGTGATATATTCTGATGATATGTATATGAAATATCATCAGCTACATTGTTGAAGACATGTATGACTGGAAAAAAGAGGCGAACTAATTATATGAAGAGACAATAGATACCTAATGACCACCCCTATTACAATCCCTTTACCAGAGACAACGAGAAGAAAGCCTGCAATAATCTAGGTAGAATCTTCTCTTGATAATGCATAGGAAAACATAGGTAAAAATTAAACAGGATGAAAAGGCATGAAAAAAGTGTGCTGTGTAATGATAGAAATAGTACCCACAACAAAGAAATCATGTATCCAATAAAATATGCTCAGACTGCCTGAGTTCCAGTCCTTGTTCCTACCTCTTTCATTGATGAATCCTTATCTTTCTTCCCCACTAAGTTTGCTGTTACTTTTCTCAGTCCTTGAAGCTGGAATGCTTAGACATCTTTGCAAACAGCCCATAAGGGCTGGGGTTCAGTCAGAGGATTTTTTGAGCTGGACCCTGCCAGCCCCACTGGCTTGGGAGAAAATTAACCAGGTTAGGTTTTTTTTTCTTTTCTTTTTTTTGGGGGGGGGGTTTAAACATCTTGCCCAGTTTAAAACTCAAGCTTTGTGGGCCTCCTGTTTGTTCCTTTTGACTTAGTAGGGAAGCTAAAGGGATCTGGGGGAAAGAAAAATTTGTATAATATGAAGTAATTTATTGTTTTGCCTCATTTTTCTTCATTTATAAATAATTTTTTGTGGCCATACTAATCTCCTGTCTTTCTAACTGCCAAAACCATCTGGGTTTTAACCATAACATTGGGAAAAGGAATAAATGTCAAGCCCTATTAAAAACAACAACAACAACATGCCCCTTTAAAAATCTGGAGACTGGCCCTATGGAGCCCTTCTCAGAATGCTGTTTTTAAATGCACAAAATAAGATGTATACGATTACAGTGGAAGCCAGTTATATTAAAAAGGCAGTAATGGGGAAAAATTGTTAAAGTTTATGGACTCTAGGATAGGAACTCCTACTTTAAAATGAGACATTTTTGGAATATGTTCAATCACTAGTTTTTCTGCATGATTGCCACTTTGCTTAGAGAATAATAACTAATTTATATATTACTTTCTTCATAACCTTCTGAGTTTGGTAGTAAGATATTATTACAGCCATTTTT
>NW_020954720.1:8714258-8723853 GCF_900497805.2 Vombatus ursinus
GTGTGTGTGTGTGTGTGTGTGTGTGTGTGTGTGTGTGTGCGCGTGCGCGCGCGTGATCATTTAGCTGGCAAATATCCGAGTTGAGATTCAGACCCTCACAGGATCATGACATCACAGAGATGTAAGGGATGTTAGAGATGATTAGGTCTGACCCCCTCATTTTACAGGTGAGCAAACTGAGACCCCCTAAGAGGGCAAGTGACTTGCCCAGGCTCAGGATTTGAGCCCTTTAGATCTTAACCCTGAGGGGCAAAATTTATGCATCTACAGGCAGCATCTTGGAGTTGAGAAGACTCCAAAAGTTCCAGTATTGTCTTTGAGTTCATATTAGCTGTCTGGTCCCTGGGCAAGGTCCAGCTTCTTAGTTCTTCCAGGCACCTTGAATGCTAAGTTGTAGGACAAATGCCGATCTGCAGTGATAGAAGGAGTTTCCTAGTTGGGAGTGAGGAAACACTTAAATCCACAGGTCTTGACCATGCAGAATAAATACTTCAGATTTGTGTTCCTGAGGGTAGGGATTGGAATAGACATATTTATTCAAAGAATAAGGTAGGTTCTAGTCACTCTATGAGGTCCTCAAGGCATTACTAGATTGAACTACGTCATCCTGAACTCGTGTCAATGAGTACACTTCATCCAGATGGGGATAAAATCCATTCCAGTACATTGTCAAGCTAAACCATAGTATGGAAGAAGATAATCATATTTGCGTGATTCCAGAAACTTTCATATGGATCCTATGGTAGGGATTCCTTGTTTCTTTTAGGAAAAGAAAAAGGGAAAGGTATGAGAAAGTCATGATATTCTTAAAAGAGAAAGATTTGTATCCATCTTAGAAAGAGCAGTTGTACATTTGGAGGCATCAAGGCATACAGGGCAAATTCTAATGTTTAGATTCAATTATTGAGAGATGATGTATTCCCCCTCCTTAGAATTCTTTAAGCAGAGACTGGATGACCATTTGTCAGGTATATTATAGGGCAGCTGGGTGGTACAGTGGATAGAGCACTGGGCTTGGAAGCAGAAAGACTTTTCTTTATGAGTTCAAATCCGGCCTCAGACACTTAAAAACTATGTGACCCTTTGCAAATTATTTAACCCTGTTTGCCTCAGTTTCCTCATCTGTAAAATGAGCTGGAGAAGGAAATGGCAGACTACGCTAGTATTTCTGCCAGGTTGGATACAACTGAAAGAAGACAACAACATGTAGAACATTTCATTACATGGAAAGTGTTCTTAACTGACCTATTGCTGTATTCTCTATCCCAGTTTCATTCTTGAGGGCAAAGTCAAATTCCCAGAATTTTACAGCAAAATGAATTATATGCCAAATGTTAACCTTATCTGATGTAAGGAGTTACCTATAAGCAGAATTATGCTCTCTTCCTCTTAGACAAAGAGGAATCCAGGCTTAGGGATCATTTGTGGTATAAAATTGTTTACCACTTTAAATATAAACCTAATCATAAAATATCAGGTCATTATTATTTATAATTTTTTAAATCTATTCCAAGAACCAGTATTATAGGAATTATGAAGTTTAATTTGATGTCTTGTTATGCCTTAGTGAAACTTCCCATATCATCAGTATCTATTAATGGGAAACATTCTTTGTTTTCCCCAGAATATAACAGTAACCTATGAAAATGTTTTTTTTTAGTTTGATGTTTCAATTAAAAGTGGCAACTGGTCCTGCCTGATATGTTTGTAAGATATTTGAGTAGTTCAAACAATCATCCATCTTACTCGTGTTTACACTATAGAAACCTTGCCTTTAAAATTTAAATTTAATATCTATAACTCTGTTCTTAGTGTAAAGACAGAAGAGTGTCCTTTCAATTTCCTTAAATACTTTAAAGATTGTTGCTAAGATCAGACTAAAAGTGATTCAGTTCACAGAGGAAGGGGAGCGATTAAAAAAGGGATTCTCCTTTGTGAGGAAATTCTGATATCAAATTTAATCTCCTCCCGCTGTTTCTGTGGAAAGATTGCTTGGTGTTTCTGGGCAGAAAGTCAAAGCAAGTGCTGGACAGGAGTCATATATTCTATTAAATCATAATGTGGAAACTGTGTAAGGGTAACTTCTCTTTTGCCTGATAGGAGGGGGCATTTTTGTACTGTTCTTTTGATGTACAGTCCAAAGAAGGCTTACAAAGGCCATAGCTCCATGACCTCTGTAGGAGGAAAAAGATAAGAAATGAAGTTTGATATGTGGGAATGGTCTAAAGGGACTTTAGCCTTATCTGCCTATCCGATATGAAAGCAAAAATACAATTAGATGCAACCCTGCTAAGAACCTTTGTACCGACACGATCTTTGTGTTAACGAGCTTCAAACACATGTAAGATCAAAATGAGTCTGTTAAATCAAATTATCTCCATTTATTCTTATTTTAATAATGCAAAGACCTACTCAAAGCAAATGCCTTGAGGGTTGAAAGCAATGTTAAGGAACTTGTTCTTTTTTTCATACCTTCTTTATTTGTATATATGAAAAATCTTTTTAACTATATTTGTGTGTAAAGTAGTGGTGAGACTACGCATAAAGACTGTTCAATTTGTATTAGTTTTGATTAATCTGTACAAAGTGAGCATCATAATAATATTTGTTTTGAACACTTTTTCTTTTTAGGTTTTATCTTCTTTATGCTGTAGTCATTTCCTGAGAATTCACTCACTAAAGCTTTTCTTGTAACAAAGAAAAACAGTTCAGCAAAACCTACTGACAGAATGACCTCTTTCAGAAGTGTATGACATTTTTTGCTCCCACAGTCCTTACCAAGTGGAGGGAAATGAGTCTCATCCATCAAGCATCTTTTAAATATTTTGTCCTTGAACATAATTTCTCCCCCGCCCCTTTTTTTTGGATTACTAAGTCCCAGTTTCTATCAAGTTTAAAATTTTGATGGTAGTTTTCCAGGATGCAGACCTTATTCTCAGAGATTTCAAATAATTCAATTAGACCTTTCTGAAATTAAGTTTTGAATTTATAATTCAAGGGCAGTTTTTCAAAGCTTCTTTTAAGTTTGCTCCCCATATAATTGCCACAATTTCTTTTGGGCACTTAGGTAGTATAATAGGTAAAATGTTAGTTTTGAAGTCAGGAAGTCCTGAGTTGCAAATCATTCCTCAGATACTTGTTAGCTCTTTGACCCTGTCAAGTCACTTAATCTTTCCCATCCTCAGGTTCCTCATCTCCAAAATGGATATAATAATTGCGCCTACCTCACAGGGTTGTTGTGAGGATTAAATTAAATAACATAGGTAAAGCACTTTGCAAAACTTAAATTGTCATAAATACTAGTTTTTATTATTTTACTGTTACTATATTGATGCTGTTTAGTTGTTTTCAGTCACATCTGATTCTTTGTGACCCCTTTTGGGGTTTTCTTAGCAAAGATACTGGAGTGATTTGTCTTTTCCTTCTCCAGTTCATTTTACAGATGAGGAAACTGAGGCAAACAAGGTTAGGTCACTTCACCAAGGTCACATAGCTAGTAAGTATCTGAGGCTGGATTTGAACTCAGGTCCTCCTGACTCTAGGCTGGGCACTCTAGCCATTGTGCCACCTAGCTGCCTCCGTTACTATATGTTCACCTTTAATCTTAATACACAATCTCATCTTTAATCTTTAATACATAGTCTGTGTTTTCATTAACATTTGGGTACTCGGATTTTTTTTATTGTCCCTGCTCTACATTATTAGAAATCCATATTTACTTGAAAAAATTGTACATGGAGAGGTTAAAAATAGATCCTAATCAGCAAATAAATCATACGCTTTTCTTTTTCTTGGTTTTTCTCAGTGGGTTCAAAGGGTTAATTTACACCCCCCACACACACACCTAATTATAGAAATTAGAAGGAAAAGACAAAATAGAAAAATCTGCTGGTAATAACAGAATAATTATATAGTTGTCTAACTTTTCTTTAAAGAATATGTGATGTGTCTAAGGGAAAAGGAAAGATAGGTTTACAGTTTTCTTTTCACAATTGTAAGTAGTTTTAGTGGGACACCTGTATATCTGGCTTTAGAAGCATACATGGTATAGTGATTTAGATATGTCTGTGTAACAGTGTCACTTCCATTTAATATTGCTTGAGTTCACACTGTCACTGAAAATCAAATGGTCCCATCTACATATAAAATGGGGAAAATGAGCCATTATATTAGCTTGAAGATGTAGTGCCATGAGTCTCTGGTACCAAGATGATCCATGGCTCCTGGTTCTTCATCTCAGGCTAAGGCATCATGGTGTTTGCTTCAGTTATGCAATTCTTAATAAGAGCTAAGATCAGGACAGTAAGTCCTTGATAGTAGTAAGCCATTGACTCTTGTCCACTTCTGAGACTTTGGAAGTAAGAGCAATGTCTCCATATCCAAGAGGACCTCACCAGAAACTTCTTTGCACAAAGGGCTGACATATATCACAGGAAATTTCATTACCAAAGAAACCAAGGTGGATCCAAGATAAACAAATTGTATTTTATCATTTTCCAATCCCAAGAGAACGTGAAAAATACAGTTTAATGTAATGGGTAGAAAGATGTCTTTAGAGTCAGGGAGACCAGGGTTCAAGATCCATCTTTAGCACATACTATATGTATGCTTAGGGAAGTCACAACATTTCAGTTCCTTAGGAAAGTCTAGGATTGTAAATTATAAAAGAGTTGCTGCTCTGTATTGGTTGAGGGAGTTTACTTATTGAGAACTCTCTATGCCAGCGAAATCATGGAGGAGAATGGGAGCATAGAAAAGGGGCCAGACACAGACAACAGACAGAGACAACTAACAAAACATGTAGTTTATGTCTTGAAGCTAGACTGAAAGAAAGCAAAATATCAGAGAACTTCATCCAGACTCATACTTTTCTAAATCATTTTTCCCAGACAGAAGTAGCCACTTGAGTTTATTGAAGATAAGGAGAGAGTAGAGTATATGACCAGAAAAAATTGAGGAAATGGCATCTGTAATCCCTGAAACCTAATGAGCTTTTATATTCTCAAAGCCTCATGTTATGTTCTAGTAGGAGAAATACTCAAAAGTTCAGAGATTTAAAAAAAAACTCTATCCATTGGTCTATCTCTAACATTTTTATAAAATGTGTACTTGTTTTTTCTTTTTAATAATAACCTACGATACAGTATTTTAAAAACAGAAGCAAAATAGCCTTCCGTTTTTAACTGATACAAGGGAGAAAAAATAATGTACTCTTCTATCAGGATTTTTTCTGAAACTAGGAACTACAGAATTATGTGTAATAAGGGTGCTTTGATTAACTGCTGAGGCCAAATTTCAATGTTAATAGTTTTCTCAATTATTAGCCTAACAAAAAGACAAACTCAAGTTAACCTAGGAGAAAGTCATTGCTGAATAAAGTAAGCAAAATTGGATTTGAACATTTTTTAAAATAGTTTAGCCTGAAGTGAAAAGACATCCTCATCAAGTAGGTAAGATTAAAGCACTACTCAGTTGCTCAGAAATTTCAAAATAAACAAAGGATCTGGAAATAGTGTTGTTAATTAAGCACTCTGCTTGATATGCTATGTTCCTTAAGGCTTACATGCTTCTGGCCAGCCCATCAGCAATTTGACATGTGGGAATCTCAGAGGATATCTTATTTTGGATCTTAAAAAAATGAAGTCAATTAATTTGAAAAGATTGAATATAATTAAGTCCTTAATCGTCTGTATGATCCTACAACAACATAGGATCATAGGAGTCCAGTTAAGTTGCTTGAGATTATACGTGAAGTCTTTGTTATGGCAGGTCAGTTGTTTTCAGTCATGTCCAACTTTTTCTGACCCCATTTGGGGTTTTTTTGTCAAAGTATTGGAAATGGCTTGCTGTTTTCATCCCCCAACATGAAACCAGATGTATCAATAATGGCTTCAGAAGAAAAATGGGACTTGGGCTGAATCTTCAAGGCTGGTTGGTTCTTGCAAAGATGGAGTGGACAGAAGGTGGAAGCAAAGGACGAATGTGTCCTTGAAACGAATGGAATCTTTTCAGTATATATGTCCCTTAAAGGCTGTTATGCTCCCCATAGACTACAGGCCTATATTAGGAGCCTCGAGATTATGCTGGTGCCTTTTCCTGAACAAAGGTTACGTATCTATGAGTAACTACAGTGGAAGAGATAGCCTGGTGTTTTCTATTTGGTCTTTTCTGACAAAGTAGATTTTATTAAAAATAGGAGTGTAAATATTCAGTTAACACTTTGTGAAGCAAATAATCCAAAGATGTGTTAGGATCAAGACTATTATAGTAAACTATTATGTACATATATAATCTACAATCTTAACATAATGTATATAACATAAATCAGCTTAAGTTTCTTGAATACTGTGTATAGGTTGTTACAGAAAGAATTGAGAGCTCCTGAAACAACCAATCTCTAGAAAAAAATGTGTTTCATATACATACATAAGATTTTCAGAATGTTTTAATATATTCATTATCTCCTTTGGTCTATCTATGTAACTGTTTCCGTAATTGTTAAGTAGAGTCAGCAGCATACCTAACTTTAAGAACTTCTACTTCTTTTAAGTTTTGTACATCTGTATGTATGTATGTGTGTATGCGTGTATACACACATACACATGTATTTCAGATGAAGCAGTAGTAAAAGATAATCTGATTTCACCCTCTTTTATGTCAGAATTAGCTGTGAATTCTCAGATTCACAAATCTTTAAAAAATCATGTCTAGCAAAAGGCATTGAGTTACAGCCACAGAGGATCATTTGAAGGAAGTGTGGTTATTGAATCTAAAGAAGAAAATTGGGATATTAATTCAACAATGGAATTATTAGCTCAAACAATATGATTATATTTGTAAATTTAACCAGATAAAGTTAGATTTCTTTAAAAAAAAAAAAGCTTCTAGTACTTTCCATTTCCAGTAACTGTGAATAAATGTATCTATTTCATCGCATCCTTGCCAGCATTGGGTTTAATTGCTTTTCATTAATTCTGTCAATTCGATGGATATGATGAACAGTTTCAGAGTTGTTTTAAATTATACGTCTTTTACAATTCTGAGAGCATTTTTCAGTAATTTTGTTTCTGCTTTTCTAACTCTCCAGGTTGTTTATATCTTTTTAAAAAGTGTGGTGATTGGAATTGGGGCAGAATACCTCAGTAGGAATGTGTAGTCAATTAAGACTATAGCAAATGGCTTATTATCTGACATTTGCAGATCATTTTCTTTTTGATATGTATTCAATATCACGTTTTTTCCCCCATAATAGAATTAAATCACTGACTCATATTTTCCTTTTGGTCAGCTGTGGCCCTCAGATCTTTCTCCATTATATGTTTTAATTTTTATCCCTGACTATATATAGCAACTTGTATTTGTTCTTATTTAATATTTTCCTTTTTAGATAGGGAAATTGTTTCAGTTTTTCAATGTCATTTAAAATTTTAATACCATTTTCCAGAATATACCACGTTTTCATAGTTTCATTGTAATTTTTTTCAATAAAAAATCACTCAGATTTCTTTGTACAAATACTTGTATTTGTGTTAGCCAGGCCTGCACAACCTGCTATCGGCCAAAGAATTTCGGGTGGCCTGTGAAAAATATAGAGTAAAACATCCTTGGTATGTAGAGGAAATCCTTTGGCGGACCACAAGCAGCCATGGGTCGCAGATTGTGCAGGCCTGATGTTAGCTGAATTCGAAGGATCAGTCCACAGAGTTCCTCAAGTACAACCTTTTCCCCACTTCTTGGCTGATGATCTTGTTTACATCTTCAGTATCCCTCAAAAGTGCTTTTTTAGCTTCCATTTAAAGACTTCTCATGAAGGATAAGTCAGCTAGGTGGCACAGTGGGTAGACTGCCAGGCCTGGAGTCAGGAAGACTCAGTTCCTGAGTTCAAATCCTACCTCAGACACTTACTAGCTGTGTGACCCTGGACAGGTCACTTAATCCTGTTTGCCTCTCTTTCCACTTCTGTAAAATGAGCTAGAGAAGGAAATGGCAAACCACTGCAGTACCTTTGCCAAGAACATCCCAAATGGGATCAGAAGAGGAAGTAATGACGGAGCAAAGTTTCCCTCATAAAAAAAGTGAAGGAAAACCCATCAACTCCCCATGGAAGCCCTTTGTAGTTTTGGTTGAGAAATGTTGAGAAGCATTTCTTTATGTTGAGCAGAAAGATGTTTGATTACTTGTAATTCCTACTTAATGGTCCTAAGTTCTGTCATTTGGACCTACTCAGAACAAGTTTTATACTACTTTCAAAGTCATTATTTTTGTTAATGATATTTTTTCTACTTTCATTGAAGTTCCATAGGTAAAATGGATGAGTTTATTATAGTTTTAAGGAGTGGGTGATGGTGAGTGTTGCATCCTTCTATACAGATGATTAGAGAGTGGGTATTCTTAACTTGTCAGTTGTTCCAAAACAAATGACACCAGGAATTTTAAGCCTAGAGATGGTTGTTTTTGTTTTCATCATAGACTAATTTAACACATTAAGAGTGATAATACAAATGAAATAAATAGTATAAAATAAAAATGCATGAATCTTCCACAAAAATCACTTCAGCAAGTGGTCATTTCCCAAGTCAGTATTAACTGTATATTAAACTGATATTTGCCTTTCACTTTCTGAAGTACCAATGATTAATTATGATGGTGTAACCTTCCTATAGTCACCTGCACTTCTGGCACATTTATAAATCTGAAGGAAATGTTTTCAGCTCCTTACTAATTGTTTTAAAATAATACATCTACAAACAATATACTGAGCGTTAATGTTGGGGCTTCTGAATGACTGTTAATGTTTCACAATAGGGTAATTTTCATTTTAATGAAGGCTTCATCTTCTAATAATAAAATGTGGCTAGAAAATGGAATATTGATTTTTTTAAGATCTTTTGTCAGTAAGTAATAGGGCTTTATTCAAGCAGTTACTTGTAAAATGAAATACAGCACTTAACATTTCTTATTTAGACTGTATCTTCAAATCAAAGATCTTATGTATTAGTTATGCTAAAGAATATCTCGGTCCCCACTTAACTTGGGAATGCATTGTTCAGTCCTTTAGAAAACAAACTCTGGAGCACATCTGCTACTGAATTTAAGATTATCAATTAGAATGTAAGAATTCTCCACAAGGAGTTGGTTTATATGGAAAACTAGGATTTAATTTTTTTTCTGTTCCAATAGTATATAGCCACTGCATTTTATCTTTCTTTACGTAGATGATTAGTTATTGTTTAGGTCTAAAAATAACCAAAATGAAAAAACGTGGTCAGTTATTATCTAGAGAACTCAAAAATATGTTTTATTCATCAAAGGATAGAAATTTTAAAACTCAGTGGCTGTTCACACAGAGTGATCAAACAAATAATCCAGTAAAAACTCTGCCTCCAAGATTATTTTGGTTTATGCACATCAGTAGGAGTTATTTGACTTTATTATTCTCTTGTTCATGGGTTCCATTATTGACATCTCTGTACAATCAGAAATCTCAAAGTTACCAATAAATTTGGTATTTCTTTAGGGCATGGTCAAGCCAAAAGGTAGCCCAGTTGTATAGGAGATAGAGCAATCACCTGAGTTAAGATCCTGCCTCAGGTAT
>NW_020954720.1:8723921-8740196 GCF_900497805.2 Vombatus ursinus
ACTGACTTGGGAAATGACCACTTGCTGAAGTGATTTTTGTGGAAGATTCATGCATTTTTATACTTACTTGCTATATTACCCAGGTCAGGTTACTCAACCATACCCTGACCCAGTTTCTTCTGTAAAATGGATTTAATAATAGCAACTATTACATAGTGTTGTTGTGGGGATAGAATAAGGCAGCATATAAAGCATTTTGGTAACCTCCAAAAACAGTATTATTGTTGGTGGTGGTGTTAGTGTTATGGTTAGGATTTTTATATGTTTAGGGAAGGGGGGGTACCTGATTTCTGAATGTATTTTAAAAATAGAATAGTAGAGGAATCATCATAATTTTAAAAGTATGATTTCTAGATTATTCAGAAATAATAAGTGTGTAGTACAAACATCTCTGAATAAATAAATGAATAAATCACACTGTTTAATAAAAAAAGATCATCTTAGTATACTTTATTCTCAAAACTATAAGTGCCCTTTATGTTGCAATACCTACCTAATAGTTTTAGGATAGCTGTATTTCTTTACATATTAATATTTTATAAATCAAATTTGTGTATGCAAAATCATATTTCCTCATTAGTTTAAGCACTTTGTAAATGGTAAAAATGATTTATAAAAGTCAGCTATTGTTATTGTATTGACAGATGCTTTATCTTCATTTCTCCTTATCACTGAGTAGGTGCTTTTCCAATGCCCATTGAATTGGATTGAGTTTTATGGAATTGAATTTCTGATTGTTCTTCACTTGTCACTTGTTCTAACACTTGCATTTAGGTGTATCCAGAGTTAACTATCTCTAAATATTTAAATGGGCCAACGAAATTTTGCTTTTATAAGACCTTGAATCTGTTTGGCAAATTCAGATTTTTCACTTAGGGTGTTCTTTAAGTGGATTACATCTTATAATTGTCCTTAGTATTTTAAATATATTTTAAAAAGCTGGGAGGACCAACCGTATGATGTTACCTATTTACCTTCTATTATTATGGTCCCTGTTCATTATTGCCATATACTTCATCACTTGCTCTTCTGGTCAAAAGACCTTTAATTGCATTCCATTATATGAATAGATTAAAAATAAATTGAAGGTGGATAGAGTTAGCTATTCCAGAACAGCTAGTTCTTTCTATGTCAGGTTTGAAAAAGATGGCTTCATTTAAAAAAAAAAGATTATTGCCATTTAGAGAATTTATTTGAAAAATATATTTAATAATCTTAATTTATGAAAACTTAGATAATAAACACACTTGATTAATATTTGGAAAATTATTTTTATTTCATCCTAATACTCTTTTTGTTTTATACTTTTGTATGAATCATCTATACTTTTCATTTTAATTCTTCAGTAGACTGAATTATCAATCATATTCATAAAAATCTATTAACAAATTAATGATTGTAATGTCACCTCAACTACCAAAGGCAATTTTATTCAAGCACCTTCTAAATCAAAGTGACTGTTCCAAGCTCTATTATTTTTCATTAATCTCTTTGCCCTTTATGACCTATTTTTCAAAAACTCTTCGCAATGACAATGTCAGTATGTTGCTTTTGAGTGTAGAATATGTAGTCAGTTCTTGCTTGTCCACTCATTCCATCTTTCATATCTGTGGTTATATCTAAATGATAATATCTGCTAAGTATTTAAAAATGAAGTCCGTCAATGTGTAGCTGAGGTATGTCAACCCAAATTGAGTTGGGCCTATTTTTGTTATTTTTGAAATGAATCAACTGTATCATTGTGGTTTTGGCATGAAGTGGGCAGTTATGGAAAACTTTCTTCCCATTCTTGTTGCTTTTTCTGTGAGCTCAGTTGTCCTTAGCCACTGATTTCATTAGAACTTCATCTGTAAGCTAGCAGAGTCTCTCTGATTTCTACTTCTAACTAAAAAAAAAATCAGGCTAAGAATAGCAATATCCTTCTGTTTTATCTTTCCCAGTGAAAAAGAACCACCCGCATAGCAAAAGGTAAAATTCCGTTGAAAATCTAGCCTGAACTAATCATTAGCCTAGGGGAAAACAGCACCAATTTCAACTGAAACATTAATTCAACAAACTTATCTTTGTTGCCTTGTTTGAGCAAAGCACTGTAGAAAGATAATTTTGAAATGTTCTCTGCCCCTGTGAAACTTAAAATCTAGTAAGAGAGATACAACATGCAAAAATATGTATATTTATAATATTAGCTATTGTGCAGACTAGAATAATCATAAGAGAGTTTGGAGCAGGATGTAATTCAATGACATATTCAACAACAATGACGTGAGAAATGTAATTTCCTTTCCTACAGGGATAAATAAAAGCATCCATTTGGACTTTGTTTTAAGGCATGTGTGGAATTTCAAAAGGAAAATTTGGTAAAGAAAAATTCTTAAAAGATACAGCGACAGGAAACTACTTAATATGTACAAGGTACAGTGATTGGTCTAATTGGCCTAGACTGTAATAAAGCATATGGAAGAAAGTAGTGTGAGGTGAGATTGTAAACCAAGGAGATACTGGGTTGGGGAGGGTTTGGGGTGTTAGGCTAAGTAAGTAGACAGAATTTTATTCAATAGGCACTAGCACTTTTCAGGACTGAAGAGTTTTGAGTAGAGAAGTAACTTGATTATATTTTTTGCATCAAGAAGATTAATCTGGCTGCAGGGTAAGAGATCAGCTAAAGGTTACAAAGACTAGAGGTGGGCCTACCAACAGCTATGTAGTGCAGTGGATAGAGCACTGACTCTGGAGTAAGGAAGACCTCAGTTCAAAAGTGCCTCAGACACTTTTCAGCCTTTTGACTGTGGGAAAGTCATTTAACCTCTGTTTGCCTTAGTTTCCTCGACTGTAAACTGGGAATAATAATAGCTCATACTTCACAGGATGGTTGTGAGGATCAAATGAAATAATATTTGTGAAAAGCACTTAGTACAGTGTCTGACACATAGTAGGTGCTATATAAAAATGCATTTTCCACCCTCTTCCCCTTGCAACTGGTATAGCCCACTGCATTTAATAATTCAGGAGAGAATCTGTCTGTTACCAGAATGGTGTCAGTGGAAATAGAAAGGAGAGAACATATCAGACAGATATGTCAGAGGTCAAATCATTATGACTTATTAACTTGTCAAAAAAGAAGAGAGAGGAGTCAGAAGCATTGTCAGAGTTCTTAAGTATGAGTGATTAAAGCGATGCTATTGACATAGAAAGGAGAGTTAGACATAGTTGGTTTTGGTGGTAAAATAGTGAGCTGTTCTGGACATGTTGAAGTAGAGGTACTGGCAGGATATCTGGTAGACGGTATGTGAGTCTTGATCTCCAGAGAGATGTCAGGGTTCAAGACAGAAAACTAGATCATTCGTCTGAGTCGCGCACTCTCCGAGTTTGACTTTCATTAGATTCTTTAATTAAAAAATTATGATCATTGGCCAAAAATAAATCCTTTAAAAACAAACATGACAAAGAACAAGATGTAGCATTGAAATATCCACTTCACTTAATGAATTCTTGTATCTGCACCTGTTTGTGAGTGAAATTACTCAGAAATTCTGAATCCTGAACAAATAATCTTAGAGGTTCACAAAGACCAAAAATGCCTCAGTGCATCAAAAGAACCATACTTGCATGGGTGCTAGTATTCTCTGCCAGTGCAGACCTGAATCTTCCCCTACTTTAGTAGTTGGTGTTAATGAGATAGCAAAGTCCCGCAAAGTGACTGCTCCACATTTAGGTAGGCTGATCCTCCGAGAAAGGTATGATTGTTGTTTAGTCATTTCAGTCATTCTGGCTCTTTGTGACCCCCACTTGGGGTTTTCTTGGCAAAGATACTGGAGTGGCAAAGATACTGGAGTGGTTTACCATTTCCTTCTCCAGTTCATTTTACAGGAAATTGAGGTAAACAGGGTTAAGTGACTTGCCTGGGTCACACAGCTATAAGTTCTGAAGCTGAATTTGAACTCAGGTCTGACTCTAGGTTTAGTGCTCTATCTACTGTGCCACCTAGCTTCCCAGAGAAAGAAGTACAGCCCAGCATTAGGCCTATTCTTGAAACCATTTCATTTCAGTAGGCACTGATAGAGCTTATCCCCTCCTGGTTTAGCCCTTTAAAAGCTAGAGTTGTCTCCACACTGTGATGAGCCATCGGAGTAGGACCTTAGTGCAGGTGAAATTAAAGAGTAATATACAAGTAGAAACAAAAAAAATCTTGAAACACAGATATAATCTATGAATAATGAGTTATATTTCATTTCCTAGAAACATTATTAAGATTTGGTCCTCACCGAGTATTTACTCTCTCTGTTTACTATTGCAAGGGAATACCGGAAAAGCATAATGGACGATCCTTATCACTAAGAGCTTAAGGTCCACCCAAGCAAAGGCATATTAAATAAGGAATGAGCAACATAGGATTTAATATGACCTTTCTCATGTATTAACTTTAGGCTTTAGAAAGTAAGCCACATATGCAGAGAAAGTACAGAAAATGGTTGTGTGTGTGTGTTTTTAAGCTTAAATATTGTCAGTGTGGTGCAGTAGAAAGGATGCTTGATTTGGAGACAGAGGATCTGGGTTCCAATTTCAACTCTGCCACTCTCAGCTTTTGTGATCGTGGCTCATTTACTCAGCCTCTCAGACCTTGAGCTAAAGAAGGAACTCCAGGTTTCCTTTCAGCTCCATATTTATGATTCTCTTCCTTCTTAAGAGAATTCACCATTCCTGTCCTCTTGTCATCTTGTCATCATCATGCAATTAGTTGGATGGTTCTTATTGGCTGTATTCCTACTGATATTCTTTGTGTTTGCCTTATATTTTGTGATCTAAATAAGCTAATTTATGTTGTATACATCACAGAAGCACCACAGAACAGTGTATTTATTGTTCTTAACAAAACCTTTGTGTTTTTCTGATCTCAGTTACTTTCTTTGAATAAGTACAGTTTCATTGTCATCAATATCATTTTCCTCCTCCTCATCATCATTATCAAGATTTTTATTGATAACCAATTTTAGCTTAGACCAGGATACTTTGGATTTGGAGTTGGGAGTTTGAGTGACTAGTTGGGTTCCCATGTTCAAAATACTTTGTATCTTATCTGTTAAGCAGAGATAATAATATTTTTCTATGTGCCTCTCAGGGTTACTGTGAAGAAAGCATTTTGTAAATCCTAAGGCAATCACTATATGAATGAATGGAAAGTATTTATTGAATACTTCTTATGTGCCTAGGATTGTGTTAAGTGTTAGGGATATAAATATACCTGTGATCTATTATTGTCATAGTTTTCTTTTTGTCTTTATAGAATACACCAACCGGAGATCTTAGTGTTAATAAACTTGTTTTCTAATCAGACATAGAGATTTGACCTGACTATTGTGTGTAATTACTTCAGTTCTCTCCTTTGCCTGTGTTACCAGTCTTATAATTTCCAAAAGAGACTAACGTAATCTTGTATAGGGGCAATAGATTTTTGAAATTAGATACTTTTCTATCTGCTAAGCAGAATGACCATTCCCCTTTATACTGGCCTCTGACAAAACATTGGGGGATGTTCAATACATAGACACCATCGTTTTCCATTGTGGTACAAGGTGAAAGACCAGGTGCTTTAACTGAAATTATATGGAATGCTTGTTTTCTACAGACCTGGTACAAAGTCAGCAGAACTGTTATGACCCATTAACTGGTCTCAGGTTTATCAGAGACATCCATTAACACCATTTCAGATTTGAAGGTCAAGAGAAAATACCAGGGGAGCTATTAGTATTTTATTATGATGTCATTTGTGACAGCTAAAACACCAAGAAAAGTAGAAACTGTGCTACGTATAATAATTATCTGTTCCCCAGATAATTAAGTCCTCTACAATAAACTCCAAGCCCAGGTAAAGAAGGACCAAACAACTAGTTTATTATTTTTTTTTATTTGTGTATTTTTGTTTGTTTTTGTTTTTTTGAGGCAGTTGGGGTTAAGTGACTTGCCTAGGGTCACACAGCTAGTGTCCAGTTTCTGAGGCCTGATTTGAACTCAGGTCCTCCTGACTCCAAGGCTGGTGTTCTATCCACTGCTAGCTGCCCCTCTATTTTATTATCTTAAGCAACTACTTCAAGCTCATTCACAGGCTCCTCCATTCCTTTACTGGGGCATGTCCCAAGTATGCTAAACCATTTTGGAACCCGGTCTACGTGAATACCCTGTTCTACTGTATATCAGGTGTGAGGGCTTCTGTACTTAGGCATTCCTGTCCTCTGATAAATTCATTAAAGATATATTGAAATGTGCAGACACTGTACTGTGCTGGGCTCAGGGTTGAGAAAAGTTTTGGGAGTGGGGTAATGTGCTTTGTAAACCTTAAGGTGCTATTTCATTGCTGGCTATTGTTACTATTATCATTCCTGGCTCCCTTTTTTTTTTTTTTTTTGGCTAGGCAACAGAGTTAAGTAAGTTGCCCAAGGTCACACAGCTAGTACGTGTCAAGTGCCTGAGGCTGGATTTGAACTTGGGTCCTCCTGACCCCAGGGCCAGTACTCTGTCCACTGTGCCATCTAGCTACCCCCGGATCAATTTTTTTTTTTTTTTGTGAGAAGAACTGTTTTGCTGGGGAGCAATGCAACAGAATACTTCTAAGTATAAAGTGATAATTCTGATGTTTGTGTTTTCACTTAGATTATGTCATAATGACTTTAGAAAACTGGATGTGGGACCAAAAGGTTCAACTAATGTTTGTCAACATCATTCAAATGCTATTGGTATCTCTGTAGATGATGTAGATGAGACACGGGTTAGCTTAGTCATTGAAATTATGGTTAGAATGTAATTCATCCTCAGTATATGGAAATCACCTTAAAGTTGAGAGGAAATATGTTGGTTCTTGCACCATTTGGAAACAGCTTCCTTCTTGAGGAATGGAGCAGACACTTTTTTTTTTCCTGGCAGAAAGGGGAGTGATTTGTCCTTTAAAAAAGCACCATGCTATTCACAATTTCCAAATATTGAGTTGTCAGTTTCCTTCTTCATTTGGCAAAGTCTGTTTCATTCTTTCTTCCCAAAGCCTCCTGCAGATGGTACTCGGGAAAGCATAAAGATTTTCTTCGTTGCTAAAGAACAGTGGTGAACTGTTGCCAATGGACAAGAGGTTAAAGGGAAATGACGTTGGCCTCTACATCATGTTAGGATCTCTGAGGTCTTATTTTTGGACGTATAATCAGAATGTTAGACTTAACTGTAGCATGGGGTAGTGGATAGCAAGCCGGCCTTGGAATGAGGAAGGCCTGGATTCAAATCTTGCCTCTGACGCATAACTAGTTGGGTGACTACAGGCAAGTCATTTAACTCCAAGGCAGCTCTCTTAGACTTTGAGTTATAGAGGAGTCGCTGATGTACATCCAGCTGCAGGAATTCTCATACCAGGAGTTTTCTGTATCAGATACGAGGTCTGGGTGTCCCATACCCCTTTCCCCCTAAGTCCTCCCTCTTTCCACCCCACCCGCCAAATCTGGGAGGAAGTAGGATATTTCCTACTCATTAGTATAAAGTGGTAGACTGTGTGTCTTCTACATATCATTTAGGACAGGGTTTCTTAACCTGGGGTCCATGAACAGATATAAGAAAGTCCATGAACTTAGTTTTGGAAAAAAGATATTTCATCTTTATTTTCATTAGATTCTAACTGAAAGTTAGCATTTTCTTTAATTGTTTAAAAGCATTATTATCAGAAGGGTTCCATAAGTTTTACCAAATTGCCTAAGAGGGTCTGTGACACATGAAAAAGTCATCAACCTTTAGTTTAGGACATTGCTAATACAGAAAGGTTTTTTGTGTTTTTTTTTATTATTGGTCATGTCCAGTTTGTAGAAGATCCCTGACATCTCTAGAAGATAACCAAAACCCTAGAAGTACCACTTTCCTTGATTCTTTAGGAAATGATGATTTAACATCCTAGAGAGAGGCCAAGACAGGAGGTGGGGTACCAGCCATTTACATTGTTCTTACTTTTTGTAGTTTGAGCTGATGTGTATTAAAAGTTATACCCAATGGCGATTTATTTGTCTCTGTTTATCCTGTTTAAACTACAGGATACATCATTTTCCCCAGTCTAACCACCTGTGACTTTCAGAGTATATCAACCTTTGAGTCTAAACCACTGTCGATGGGGCAAGTTGTATTTCAGACTAGGTTCATGTGTCAACAGTTAATTTCTTCCAAATCACTAAACATACCATGCAGAAGTTCATGGCAGAAAGAGCATGGTATCATTTATTTTGTATGGATGTAAAGTTTATAGGGAGATTGGCTAATTGATTTGGGGTCTGTTCTAATTTATTGCAGAGCATAATTGCCAAATGTCTATTGAACAGGCCTGAAATGTTCTGCACAGGAAGGAATTTTTCTAGCTTTCTTTTTTGATAATCTGAATGATTTACCTTTATAGAACTGCCTATTTTCCCCATAAAAGACAATATATCTAGTGTCCATAAAGTAATACCAAGGTCAGAGATGCAGACAATCCATAAATACCTTATCTGAAATCATCATAGTAAAGGCCTGTAATAAAAATATGATGCTGCTACTTCTTTAATACGTAATTCACAGCATAAAAAAACCCTACATTTGACCTCATCAAAATTCTCCCCAATAAATTGTTCTCAACCTTGCCTTTTCTCATTGCCACAGTAGCCTTTGCTTCTCTGCCCTTCCTTGCCTAACAATGTTCTCTTGGATTCATTTGCATATTTAATGAATTATTTGCTTCAGTGCCTTTTTGTTGAATTGAGCCATATGTTTACTATTCAAATTGCAATTTCCTGGTACATCCCTAACTTAAACCCTTGATCTTAGAGCTTTTGAATCCTTTAATGAATTATATTAGACACTTTATCCAACTTCTTAACTAATATTATATACCCTTGTTTTGTGACCTTGTGCATTTCTCTTCTTTGATGAGAGATATTTTATTCTACATTAATTTTTTTTACTCTGCTCATGATCTTTAGTATATTAAACATCACAATGACCCCAGAACTAATAAATCCATGCATTGGCTATTTGAACAAAACAGGTATACTGATTAATTCTATGTTCTATTAGACAGTGTTCTATATCAGTAAAATAGATGTATAATGATAAATAGAGGTATTTGGAGATAACTGACAAACCAGGGCTTTTGATTACCAAGTGCTTTTATTATAAAAGTATGGAAGACTCACTCAGTGGTCAGCGCCCTTCTGCCTTCAAGTATTGTATTAAAGCATATCATGTATGAACATTCAAGAGAGAAAATTATATTGAGAAACAGAATTGGAACACTTGATTTTGAAAATTAATATCCTTTGAAAAACAGTTTAAATGTAAAATGATGGACACTCAAGGGCCTTATTTGTATAGAGCTGCTTTGTCAAGAAGCCTTTTCCCAGTCTCTATTGTAGATGATGATCATGGCTTTCACAGGCATGATTATGTTCACTACTGTTTCTCCTTTATTATTAAATCCACCAAAATGATGGCCCTGACCCCTTGTTAAAGCCAGTCACTTTAACGAGAGCAAGGGTGAGAAAAAAGTTGGTCACGCTGATTCAGCTGCCCTAATGGGTCATTATCAAGTGGTCACAGCGAATAAAATCACTTATTTTCGTCAGAGGTTAAAATCTGAAGGCATGATCTTTTGGTCATTCAGTTACTCCACAGTAAAATTATTTGATCGCTATATTGTTATTTTACTCTCTCCTCTCCATCCCCTCAAATGTTTGTTTGACATCATGAAGATACCATCTCAGACTGAAGGCCATATGCTGGGGTAATAAAGTGGCTGAGAATATAACTCCTGATTATATGTTCTACTCCTAAACCTCTTAATTAGACTTCCTTCTAATAAACATGTAAACGTGCAAATTGAACTCTGAAAGAAAAGTCTGTGAAGAATGGTTTTGTATTGTTTCACTTCTTTGGGGATTCAAGAAAGGAGTAAAATATAAGTCATTGACCATTAGTGATGATAGAATATTAATATCTGAAAACAAAATGTGCCTGACAAAACCATATTGCTTGGTCTTGGGGAGAAATGAGGAGGGGGAACGGGGAACAGGAGATGGGGAGGACCTGCATGCACTGCCTTACAGCGACTTTCAGTAGTTGTTCAGTTGTTTGTTAGTCACGCCCAACTCTTCGTGACCCCATTTGGGGATTTCTTGGCAAAGCTATTGGAGTGGTTTGCGATTTCCTTCTCCAATTCATTTTACAGATGAGAAAACAGAGGCAAAAAGGGTTAAGTGACTTGCCCAGGGTCACACAGCTAGTAAGTGTTTGAGGCCAGGAAGATGTGTCTTCCTGACTCCAGGCCCAGCACACTATCCAGTGCACTAGCTTCGGTAACCTTCCTTCAAATACAGGTGACGAATAGGAAAACAGAAACAAACCCTACATCATACCGAAATGCCGAATATGAGGGAAAGCTATTAGCTAAGGTGAATTTTCATTGTTTTCATAGCCTATCACATATACACTAGCACAAAACCTTTTTGCCATATTTAATATTTAAAGTTTTTGTTGTATAAAATTGTGAAACATTTTTGCTCAGTTTTCTGAAATAAAATATTTTGAAAATAGGTTTAAATCAGCCTTTGTTTTCTAGAAAACAAAGAAATCAAGGAGGGTAAGTGGAGAAGAGAAACGAGAAAGGAGGAGAAAGAATGAATGTTTGATGTGATGGTTTCAAAGTTGAAGGGGAGGTTATTACAGAGCAAGCTGATGGAACAGACATTTCATCTTATCTATTAAATTCTGAACACAAAGAGGGAAAATGAAAGATAGGTAGGATTCAGATATGGGAAAAAGGAGGGAGGACGTCCATACCAATACAGTGGCACATAGTAGGATCATAGAATGTGCTATTATTATTGTCATTTTCCAGTTGAGGGAACTGAGGCAGGAAGAGGGTATGTGACTTGCCCAAGGCCACACAGTAAGTATCATGACTCCAGGATCTGGTATTCTATGCACTGCACCATCTAGCTGGCAGAAAGATAGTCAGCAAGCAAGGCAGAATAAGAAGATCACTGTTGGTTAGGGTGGTAGGGGGAGGAAATGGGACCTGAGGCAGGTGCTGAAGTATGGTGAATATGATTCAGACTGAAGAAGGATAAGAAGGACAAAGGTAACAAGCAACGCTCTGAGCAGAGGAGCAAAGGCATAGTGTTTTGGGGAAACAATGAGTAAAGAAGTTTATTTCTTAACTGACTACATCTTTTTATTTGATTTGCGTATTCTGATCATTTGCAAACAGATTTAAAGGGGTGACATATACAACACCAAAGGTCTGTGGTTGAGAGCCACCAGTTGTCCGGTCATGGGTAGGGACCAGAGAAGGGCCAGTAGTAAAAAGCTTCTCTGCCAGTCAGGAACAGCTGCTGGCAGACTGGGAGAGGGAAGTAGGCATCAGAATTGGGAAAAGGAGAAGAAAAGTGACCAAAAGAACAAAAATGCAGTAATTCAGATCCCAAGAGTAAAAGAGAAAGATTTATGATGACAAAGGGGGTCTGCAAAACCTGGGGACAAAGGTTAGTTCATGCAAAAAGTTTGAGACTCGCATAAAGAGTTGGGTTTTGGAGGGAATCACCTTAGTAAGATCAAGGAAGCTATGTGCCAACATCGCATGCTTTTAACTGATGGCAGCCTTGCTGCCTTTCTCTTCCCTGAATGGGTAGTCATCTCAGAAACTGGAATCTGTACATCACTACCTCAAATACAGAATCACGTTATTCAGAGTTAGCCTTTCTTAATGCCATTCATGTTGAAGACCTCTTTCTCCTGCCTGAATTAAACCAGCTCCAGGCACTTTTTGGTCATGAGAGATCAGGATGGCCTTGCCAGTTGAAATTTACAGATTTTTCCTGTTCGAGAAAATCTTTTTACGTGTGCTGCTAGCAGGTACTGAAACTGCACCTCTTATTTCCCAAGACTACCCCTTAGTGGAGGTGCTACTGAGCAGGGAAATGACCAGCGGCAATAAGTAGCTACTGAAAGAAAGAATGCAGGGACTAGATCCGTACTAGGTGCTGGGAGAGACTGATGTTGATTCTTTGATTCCTATTCAAGGATCTAGGCATGCGATAGGTGTTGAAGGCAATTTAAAAATTTAAGCATGAAATATTTTTCACTAAATAAGTAAGCCAGAGTGAAGGTAGGTGGTGTTGATACCCAAGTGTGTAGATTAAATTTTGAAATACATCTTAGTGTGTCTGGTGAGACATGGGTGAAAACTAGGACTGAAAATTAGGTCACTTAAAATGAATAATACATGCAGAATTGCTTATCTTCATATTAGAGGGCAGGAAGGGTAAAGATGGATTTTCTCAGTGCTGTAGGAAATTATCCACCGGTGGGATAACTATGTATGGTTACTCCCAGAAATTTTACATTATCTCTGGCTTTATTCCAATACTTCTAATCCCTTTTCTTACATTATTTTCCCTCATACTCTTCATGATCCACCCTACCTCGATGTCACAGCTTCTCCCTTATTAAATGTGGAAAATACCAAACTATGAGTTAGTCCCTTCAGATGAAACAATGAAAAAGAGGGAAAGAATGTAGGCACTAGAGATAGAGGAAAGTAACTTAGAAGACAGCCATATCATCTCATCATATCACATACATCCTTTCCATCTAGAAGGGCATTAAAGTTAATATGTACTTATGTATTATTCTTTTTTTGTTTGTTTTGCTTTTTTGATGAGGCAATCAAGGTTAAATGACTTGCCCAGGGTCATACAACTAATAAGGTACTGAAGTAAATGTCATGTGTCTGAGACTGGATTTGAACTCATGTCATCCTGACTCCAAGGCCAGAGCTCTATCCACTGCGCCACCTAGCAGTCCCAGTTATGTATTATTCTAAGGGGACCAGTTCTATTGATTTATAACTGCTACTGCAATCTCTGAATATAGAGATGAAGTGTAAGGAAGTATTATGCAAATTATTATCTTATTGATAAGCTGTCTTAGTTTTCTTGGGATGAAACAATTTATAAATTTTTAAAATTTATAAATCTTTTTGATTGAAATAATCAAATTTTAAATATTTTTTGTTATAGCAATATTTACATTTTCACATTGTTATTCATCTTTTGTATTCATCTTCAAACTTTGTTGAACTGTTCTATTTCAGTTATTTTGTAACTATTCTGTGTAAAATATGATTGGGTGAAGGAGTGGAAGAGAATTTAATAGAATGCTAGATTTGATTCCATCATCAGCATGGTCTGATTTGTGCTTTTATGGTCATGGAGATCAAAAAAGAGGCATTAAGGAAAGGGAGGGGGGATCAATTTTTATTCTGGAGGAATAAAGGTATATTAGGGCTCAGTGGTGAATTATTATGATAATTAATTTTAAATTGGCCCATGTTGTTGACTTATGTTTCTTTTTTTATCCAAATCCCTCATTTGATTTTCTCAAATACCTTTTTTTCCCTTTCTTTACCTGCTAAATTTCTATGCATCCTTTTAGCTCCCCTCAAGTTATATGTCCTTATCTAAGCCTTCCTAGATTTTTTTCTGACATTAATAACCTTTTCACTAGGAGTTTGCATAAACACTTTGTTATGTATCTCTAGTATACTTAATGTGCATTATGGTTTTCTGGGGAAAGATGGGTGACACAATGGATTGAATGCCAGGTCTAGAGTCAGAATGGGTGAATTAAAAAATGACCTTCTAGGTATGTGACCCTGGGCAAGTCACTTAACTTGTTTGCCTCAGTTTCTTCATCTGTAAAATGAGAATCATACTAGCACCTCTCTCCCAGGGTTGTGTTGAGGATCAAATGAGATAATTTTTGTAAAACAGTACATTCCCTAGTACATAGTATATGTACTATATAAATATTATATATCATCATCATTATTATCATAACCATCATTATCTAGGCATGCATGTTATTCTCTATTAGATTGTAAGTTTCATGAGGAGGAGTTATGTCTTACACTTAGCAAAAAGTCCTGCACACAGTAGTCACTTGGAAAATATTTGTAGAAGTTGTTGGAATTCCTCAGAGCTCTGAACGGAACCATTCTCCTTGTAATAAGAATTTCATGAAAGAGGTCTCTAAATGACTCTTATTATCTAAGGCACATAATTGTTTGCTTAAGGAGTGTGTTTGAGGAAGATGATATAATTTATCAGGCGGTTATATTAAAGCATCTTCCAGGATATTTCTGTCTCTAGAACGGATTAAATCACTCCCTACTGAGAGAAGAACAGTGGAGAGATGACTACAATAAAAGTGAACCAAATAGGTCTTTCCACTGACTCCACTGGGCTGTTGTGAAGGTCAATGAGTTAGGGTTCATGAAGCATTTAGAATCACTCTAAGGGGTGATATGATTAAACTATTATTGTTAAAACACAAAAGCAGAACAATCGATCACTTCTTGATTTACCTTGCTGACAATTTCGTCACCCTCAGGGTAGAAGGAGTAATGATAGAGACTGCCATCCTGGACTTGATTTTGACCAACGAGAAAGAAGGGGTTAGTGAGCAGAATTTTGTCAGAAAGTGACTATGTCAGGAATGCAGAGGATAGATAAACATGTCACGAGGGCTATTTGGACCATGTGATACTTAATATCTTTGTGACCTTGGGGGAGTTATTTAAACTTTTGGCACAATTTTATCACCTGTAAATTGGGGGTATTAATACATGCCCTGCCTAGTTTTACAAGCTGGTGGTGAGGATCCAAGATCATTGGACTTGGAATCAAAACTCCTGAATTCAAGTCAAGAATTTATTGCTTGTTCTCTATGTGACTTCTCTAATAGCTTCTGATAGCAAGTTACTTCTCTGATAACTTCATTTTCCTTATTATAAAATGAGATGATTGTATTAGATTATTACTAGGAAGACTTATAGCATAAGCATCCTGTTATTCTGTGAAATGAGCTAATGAATTTAAAAGTACTTTATATGAAGCATAAAGCAATAATACATATGCAAAGTGCCTTCCTTCTCCATCATTATCATCATCTTTGTCTTTTTCCTCTAGTATCATCCTCCTCTGTCCACCTTGTAGTCATCCTCCTCTTACTAGCCAATTTCAAAAAAAAAAAAAAAAATGTAAAGGAGATAGGCATGTTCACATGAACAGAGGCTCAGAAACGATTCTATAACTCCAAAAAGACATTAATATTTTTACACATGTACGTAACTTAGTACAGTACTATTACCTACCAGAAAAGTAAATTTAAATTAAGTCATTGGTATTATTTTTGCAAAGAAAGGACCGCCCATGAATGAATAAGCACATTTTTACCTATACCTTCAGTGACGTTAGTCTGATTTAAAATGCATCTTCTTTGCAACATTAATGCTAGAAGGCTTCATAATTTGCTCAGACTATGAATAGCATTCAGTGAAACTCTCTTATAATATGACCCATTCACATGGACATGCTGCAGATCAAACAGTGTGCCCCCTGAAACACAGCGGGGGAAAGGACAACTGTAACATATTTAGGTTTCGGGGAGACAGGTTTTGCTGTCTCTGGCTTCTTTTGAGGTTTAAGCAAAGTACCTTCGTTGCATACCATAATCACTTACTAAATGCTTGTTGACTGAGTGTTTGATAGGTCTTTTCTTCTTTCTGTCTTTTTTATTTTATCTACTCATTATAGCAGAATCAAGATGAATCATGTAGCATCTCCCTCTTTGCTAAGTAACCAAGCATGCCTGAAATGCCCTGTGGTATTTCTTAGAACCTAGTGCCTACTCACTAACTAAGGAATTGCTGAGCCCTTGTCAATAATTTTAATTCCATCATTTATTCTAAATCTGCTTTTTGTCTTAGATTATTCTGTTTTCACATTTATGAATCATGGAGTTTAATACTAAGTACTGAGACGTTTTTAAAGATGGAATTCAGTAGACCCAGAAGAAAGGTTAAAACTTTATATTATTGTACGTAATATTATTGTACATATCTCCTGCTTTTGCATGTCTCACTCTCCTCCCTTACCTCCTTTGTCCCTTCCTTATATAGTAGCCACTGCTGAAACTGCTCCTTCCTTCCCCTCCCCCTTTCAACTGTTCCTGAACTGAAAGCTAAACAAATAGGCAAATCGTTTAATCTCTTACAGTTTCATTTCCCTCATCTGGAAGATAAAGACGTTAGACCCAATAACTTATAAGGTAACTTCCAACTCTAAATGTATGGTTCTGTAATCCTATAAGATAGATCCCAATGAACACAAAATTTATGGATCTGGGACTACATCCATACAGAGAATGTGGCACCATCATTCTGTG
>NW_020954720.1:8740246-8743670 GCF_900497805.2 Vombatus ursinus
ACACACACACACACACACACACACACACACACACACACACACATTGCTGAGTAAACATGATTTGGGAATACTCATGCTTGCCACAAGCACCTGCAAAAGCCTGATTCCCTTCCTCATTAAGCCCTGTGATATTATCTTCTGCATTGTGAAGATTAAGAAAAGCTACAGACAGGTGCCACACACCATAAGCTGTATGTCATTTGAGTCTTTTCTCATTTCCCACCATATATTTTTTTTTGGTTCTTTGTCACTTACTATCCCATGAAGCCATGATAGGATTTAGCAGCACATTTATAACAGAACATAAAGTTCCTGAAGACCATGAAAATACTATTTTGCTCCCTGAGTAGGAAGAAATTCAGTCAACATTTATTAAATGCCAGCCACCATGCTAAGTGCTGATTAATTCTAAATTCATCTAAATGCTAAAATTAATTCCAAATAGAAGAGCAAAAAGAAAATTATATTGGTGTCCGTAGACCTACTCTCTAATATTGAAGATATTAAATATAATCTACACAGGAAAATTCAGATAATTATTGTTTATCTGATAAATTTCTCTTTACATATTGAGTTCATGTAAGTTTTTTCCAGTAACATCTGTTTTGAAGTAAAATGACTCCAGTTGCCAAATTTCAGTTAGTTTTTGATAAGATGATACTCTCACCACCAATAACAAACACTGGAGTTTATGTGAACTCTGAATCATGAATACTTCAGGTTGGAATGATCTCTTTGAAATCAGGGATAATGACCACCTTTATATCTCCCAAAGTGCCTGATGCATAATAAGTACCTAATAAATGTTGTTTATTTGAGTTCAATTACATTAATATTCAGCTTGTATAGTCCAACCTTCAGTGCAGAAACACTCCATCCATAGCATCCCTCATCTGCTACAGTGTATGGTATAGTTTATTTTATAACATACTATCTCTGTCATTTTATGAAAGTTAAAGTAATAGTAAGCATCATTTGAGGTACTCCACCCAGATCTGTATGGGTGCCATGGCACAGATAAATTACAGTCAACTCTTACTCACTCATTCTAAGATTTATAGCAGAGTTAATTTAAGAGGCACAGTTAACTTAAAACAGCAGAAAAGTCACAACCCCTATTTATTAGAAGTCAGAATGTGGAAACAAATTCAGCTATATCTACATATACTGAAACACTAATAGTTACTCCATTGTTCATATTTGATACTGAACCAGGCATGTCTCCCAGATATGGATCTTGGCTTTGTCCTCTTGTTAAATACTCAGAACCAGGCTGGCTGTCAGAGTTAACAAGTCTGTGAGTCATAGAGGACAATTCTCAAAGTACATAATCCCCTCTCGTTTAATAAAGCGTTGATCATAAAGATATCCCTGGATATATATATATATCTATGTGCTCCTGGCATCAGGAGCAAGAGAGAGAAGTTGCAAAGAGGTAAACTTTGACTTCATGCCAGGCGGGGAAATACCTAACAATTAGAGATGTGGAAAAGTATAATAGGCTGTTATGCGAGATGATGCATTCCCCTTCCTTAGAAGTCTTTAAGCAAAGGTGAGGTGACCATTTGTCAGATATATTATAGGGAAGCTAGGTGGTGCAATGGATAGAGCACTGGATTTAGTACCAGGAAGACTTGTCTTCATGAGTTCAAATCTGGTCTCAGGCACTTTCTAGCTGTGTGACCCTGGACAAGTCACTTAACCCTATTTGCCTTAGTTCCTCATCTGTAAAATGAGTTGGAGAAGGAAATAGCAAACAATTCCAGTTGCCCTTACCAAGAAAACCCCAAATGGGGTGGAACATGATTACACAATAATTATAACAGGATTCCTTTTGTGTGGAGGTTGGGGTAGATGGCCACTGAGGTACATTCCAGCATTCAAGTTCTGTGATTTTGTGGTATCTTAAAAAAAAAAATATGTTCATTTAGTTCCTTTTTTAAAGTCACTGTTTTGTTATTGGTTAAAAAAAAAGAATTCTTCCATAGCACCATAAAATTACAGTGATTCATAGTTTTAAATTAACCACATATGGTTTTCAACAACTATTATATGCAATATTACAGTCAACTCCTTGCTTATCTACATGTAAATTATGTATTTTATGGTTTATCTGCAGCAAGTTTATCAGTTTTCATCTGTCATCCAGAATATATTTGGGATACCTTACCCTACATAAGTTTTGTCTAGGAAACAAATGAATTCTGATATTAGCTGAGAAAAATGCAGTTTTGATGATAAATCTGCCAAAGTCATATAATACATTTCAAAATCGAATATAAAAAAGTTTTATATTATCTGTAGATTGATATTGCCCATGCTGTCAGCCTTCTTCATTAGCATAGGTTATTGAAAATTAACTATATGTTGAGTGAAAATAAAGATACTGATGTTAAAAAGAAAAATATTCAAATAAGCCGGGTTCTCTTATTTATTTTATAGCTAATTCAGTTTTTCAACTCAGATCAAATAGAAAAGGTAGAGGAATTTTATCTCATGGGAACCAAACTGTATATCTCTGGTCACAGAAGTATTTAATGTGCAAGGCCCAGCTTGCTTCTTTGCCCTCAACCCTCCGCCACCTGCCCTTATCCCAATAGTAATAGCAAAAATTATTAATGAAAGCATTCTCTTTTGGGAAGAAATACTATGCTAATGAAAATGAAGAAAGGAAAAGCACTCTGGTTATAGAAGAAAGGATAGAAAAGATGCACAGTACAGTGGATGGAGTCCTGGCCTTGGAGTCAGAAAGATGTGGGGTAAGGATCTAGCTCTAACATGTATTGGTCAAATGAACAAGGCCAAGTTGGTGCCTCAGGAAACTTTCTATGATTCTGAATTACAGAGGTGGAGGAAGTTTCTACACTGACAGTTCCCCAAGCTAATGAAATCACATCTCTGGACCAAATAAAAAGAAACAGATAGGAGTAACTCTGATTCTTGGGCCTGTTTATTCCCAGCTCCCTTTTAAAAAAAATATGAATTTCCTTCAGTTTCAGAAAAGAGAATAGTTAATATTTATATGAATGATTCCTGTGTCCTAATATGGAGTTGCTAAACAATGAGAAAAAAAAGTTAGCTTCATTTGATGATGTAAGAGTAAGTAGAAATGCACAGCACCCTCTTGAGCCAGCCTTTGCTTCATGCAAAGCTGAGTTCTGCTGTCATAGTTTAACATGTACAATGCAGATGTTATTTGCTTGGATACGTGGCTGACTTTCGTGTATGTTGCAGTTTCTGTGAGAAATTTTGTTTATATTATCACTCAGGGATGAAAATTTGGTAATTTAATCAGCTTTTGCATTTTTCTTTTTTTCATTCCTTTGTGACCGAAGTTTATAACGTTCAGATTTGTCTATTTGAAGTTAGAAATTCATATAGAAATTAAGAGATTCTCTTGCCATCTGTCAGTCCCCTAAAGAAG
>NW_020954720.1:8743687-8754157 GCF_900497805.2 Vombatus ursinus
TCTCTCTCTCTCTCTCTCTCTCTCTCTCTCTCTCTCTCTCTGACTGGAAGCTAGCTAAGGATTTGATTCATGGCCCTTTTTCGCAACAGAGCCTGGTAAAGCCCTGCTCACCTCCTAGTCCTTCCTCCAGCCCCAGCTGTCGTAGGAGTTCTGGGGCTTAACTAGTAATGGTAATTTAGTCAGAATGTCCACTCAAGGAAGACGAACTCTTCTTTGTAGCTTGGAGGAGGGAATTATTTTTGAGAGACTGGCCGAGTCTTAGGGTCCCCTGCACCCTGGCCTTTAGGATTAGAGAAATCACTTTGCCTGGATAGTTCCTATCCAGACCAAGGACCTGGAAAGCCAATAGGAGCCATTCCTCAAGCCTCTGCCTGAAGTTGATCGTAGCCAAAATCATTGGGTGAAGTTGTTTAGGATCGTCCATCTTCAGAACTCTGGGTTTTCCAGTTTTTACAGACCTTCGTAACTACATCAAGAAGAAATTAGCGTTTCAGACTGGGGTTGGAGCTGATGAGCTCTCGGATCCACCCCAACTCTAAAATATTATGAATGGATATTCACGTCATCCACACACTCTCTTCCAAGTTGTACTTCAGGTTTTAAAGGTCATTCTTCTGCATTCTCAAATATTTTTCACCTATTCCATCTGCAGTGACAGTGCAATTTATGCAAGATTATTAACTGACACATAAGCCCATCTTTAACCACCACTCTTTTTTTCTTCTGTTTTTCTTTTTTTTCTTAATTTATTTTGATTTATCAACAATCACTTCCATAAGCATTTGAGTTCTAAATTTTTTCCCCCTCCCTCTTCACCTCCCTCCCCCAGATGGCGCACAATCTGATGTAGGCTATACTTGTACATTCCTATTAAACGTATTTTCACATTAGTGATGTTGTAAGTAAGAATTAGAGCCAATAGGAGGAACCACCAGAGAGAGGAAACAAAACAAAACAGAAGAAAAAAAGAGCAAATAGTATGCTTTGATCTTCATTCAAACTCCATAATTCTTTCTTTGGATGTGGATAGCATTTTCCATCATGAGCCCTTTGGAGACCCTGCATTGCCGAGAAGGGCTCAGTCTATCAACGTTAGTCATCGAATAATGCGGCTGTTACAGTATACAACGATCTTCTGGTTCTGCTCACTTCACTCGGCATCAGTCCATACAAGTCTTTCTAGATTTTTCTGAAGTCCACCGGCTCATCATTTCTTATAGTATGATAATATTCCATTACATTCATGTACCACAATTTGTTCAGCCATTCCGCAATTGATGGGCATCCCCTCAATTTCCAATTCTTTGTCACCACAAAAAGAGTAACCACCACCCTCTTACACATATTCATAGCACCCACACCTGCACACCCATGGGTAAATATCCAAATATCTGTTCAGTCTGCTGCACAAAATTTGGAGAAATACATATAAGAAGCAAAATTTTAAATGATAACACCCCTGCCCCCACAGAAAGATAAGGACTTGTGAATTCTTTGGTGTAGCAAACTCTGTGGACAAAGAAACTTGCTATATAAGGTGAGGGTAAGTACAATTTCTTAAACTTACAGTTTTATAGTTTCCTGGAACACTGCAAGATTAAATGACTTCACCTATGTCACACAGCAAGTATACATTAGAGGCAGGTCTTAAACATAGGCTTTCTCTGCTTCTGAGGCCATCTTTTTACCCACTACATGACAGTGCTTCTAAACAGGGAACATGATATTGGGGAAGCGAGAGGAAAGGAGAGTAGGAAATGCCACAAAAAGGATAGTGTATGAAAAAGAAGAACTTAAAAGAGTTTTGGAAAAGTGGGTCAGAAGGGATAAGGTCAATGAAACAAAAAAATACTCAAATACAGAAAATCAATTTCATGGAATAGTATTGACAGCCATAATATGAAGGAAATGTAAATGTTTAAAGAAAATAAGAAAAGATAGCTGAGTAAAAGAACATGGAATTTGACCCTAGAAAAAAGGCAGGGGAATAGTGAGTGTGTAAAAAAATAAACACAAAAAAAAAGCAGGAAAGAAAATCGATTAATGGAGGGAGAGTAAAAGGTTACAAAGAAGACAAAAAGTCAAAGGGGAAGAGAAAGAAAAAAGACTAAAGGGGTGAGGCAGTTATGGGGTAGAGGAGTGTAATGAATAGGAACACAAAGGTTATGTTTGTGGCCACAGGCCACAAGGGCCATTAGCAATTTGAATTGTTTTGTTTTTGGTTGTTACCATGGGATTGAAAATTAACTTTTCTGCTGGGAATCACAGAAACTCATTTATCTTGATATCCAATAATGTGGACTTTTAATCTGCCTTCCATGTATTACCCTCTGGGTAATAGGGAAAAATGATAATGAATCATAAATTAATTTTAGGGAATTTGATTGACATTAGAAATGAGTGGTACATCAGATAGGCCTACTAGAGTAAAAGCTTTTGCACTTCTGGCACAGTGCTGCAGTTACAGAAGGTCTTGGAGTGATTTTTTTTTTTAGGATGTTAAAAATAGTTGGATGCTGGCCTTTGATGGAACATATACAATTGCAGAAATCATGACTTTTCTGAAAGAACAATAGCTGTGGAATCAGAGCGTCTCAATTTAAATCCTGACTCTGCTACATGTTATTTATATGACTTTGCTTGACTTTTCCTACTTATTATCTATATGGCAATTACTTTCTTCTTCCTTGGCCTCAGTTTTTCCCATCTGTTAAATAATGCCAATTGGCAAAGGGATCTCTAAGCTCTAAATTTTATGCAAACCCTACATTTTAGTGTTAAATACAGTGACAGTTGAGTGGACCTCGGATTTCATCAGTGTGTGTAACTTCTAGTAAGAAACTCACTACCAGTGCTGTTTGCCAACTTTTCTACTGCTTACAGCTTAAGAGAGTTGCCCATGACATTGAAAAATTAACTGGATTGAAGCAGCTAGGTGGCACAGTGGATACAGTACCGGCCCTGGAGTCAGAAGGACCTGAGTTCAAATCCGGCCTCAGACACATAATACTCACTAGCTGTGTGACCCTGGGCAAGTCACTTCACCCCGATTGCCTCGCCAGGAAAAAAAAAATTAACTGGATTTCCCAGGATCACTGCACAAGGGCATATCAGAGATGGGGTTTGGATTTAATATCTTTCTGACTCCAAGGCTAGCTCTCTATCCACTGACCCACACAGCCTCGCTAATCTGTAATTTCTCATGTAGTATGGTTAATATATTAAATGTCTATGTGTCTGTAAATCTTCCCAGAGTTTCAACTAAGGAAAATTCTTCTTTACTAATTGATATGCATAAAACCTAAAGAGAAATAAAAATCAGATATGAAATACAGTCTATAATATGAATCAGTAATATTTTGTTCACGTTGCAGATGGTGTTATATAAGATTTAGAATGTGAAAGTAGAAGGAAGTCAAGGATAAACCCTGCACTCACCTCCATCACTCTTCAGAGGGCTTCTTATGTTTACAAATGTTAATCTCATGAAATCTGTAAGAGGGATTTTATGCTTGCAAACCTGAGATTATCAAACTTTACCTCCTCAGTTCTAAGACAACAGCCTTCTAATGGAGACACTGGACTTCTCTTTTCACTAGTACAACTTTTAAATGTATAGAGCAAGTACCCCAAATTCCACACATGTTCATTTTCATGTTTGGATGTAACCATAGTTGCCCCATGAAGAAGTTGTCAGATGATAAAAAATATTTAGAATCACCAAGTGAGCTCGACTGTTTTTATTTAAAATTTTGTTTTATTTTGGTGGTGGTATTTGGATTTGCTTTTTCTTTTCTTTTTATGGAGCTTTTATTAAAACCTATTCTTTACCGTTTTTATATCTCTTGAGTGTCTGAGAAAAGGGACTGAGGAGCTTGGCAGAGCTCTGTGACTGGCTTTGTGTTAATTAAAGGTATTTTGGGTATTCTCTAAACTACCCAAGACTATGTATGATCATCACTGAATGTTTATTACGGAGCTCAGAGTAGGACCAGATAATCCACACCCATCAAAAAATCTGTATTGGTTATTCCCTCCTTCTTCCTCTTCAGCCTCTATAAAGACAGAACCACGTTTATTTCAGGAATAGAATCATTATATGATCATAGAATCGAAGCAGAAAGAAAACTTAGATCATTTAATTCAGCCCCTTCTTTTTACAGCTGAAGAAACTGAAACTCAGAGAAGTGAATTAACTTGCATAAGGGCACACAGGCAAAAAGTAGGAATGACATTGGGGCCATCTTGTCCATGAAAGCTCTCATGATTTCCCATCACCCTTCATAGCACTTCTTGTACCTGCCTGTGCCTATCCCTATCCCCATCCCTATTTTAGCTCCCTGTATCATACTCTTCTTTGTATCCAGAATATTTTTCACATAGGATTTAGAGTTGCAAACTAGCAGGTTTTATTATAAAATATTTGTGAAATTTGTTTAACTGAACCACGTTAAATATCTATGGCTACGTAAACATTGTCATGATACTGTAAATGTATCATAAAATGATTGGAGCAAGACAATGGATAACCACGTTCTCTGAAAAAAAGGGAATCTTATCAAGGTGGTGCCATGGATTTACTGCTGGACCTGGAAAGACCTCAGTTCAAATCCTGCCTCTGACCCTTACTAGCTGTGTCCCTGGGCAGGAGTCACTTAACCTGTCTGTCTCAGTTTCCTCATCTGTAAAGTAGGGATAATAATAGCACCTACCTCCCAGGTTGTCCTGAGGATCAAATGAGATCATATTTGTAATGCACTTTAGAAATCTTTAGGGGCTGTATATGCTAGCTATTATTATTTAATTCAGGAACCGTTTATTAAGTGCATACTTTTTACAAGCTCCAGTTTAGGTACTGAAGAAATAAAGACGCATGAAATACAGTTTCTAAATTCTGAAGAGACTATAGCAATTGAGAGTGATAAGACACTTCATCTCTCAGCTCCAGGCATTTTTTCTGATTCTCACTCATGCCTGGAGTACTCTGAATCCTGCCCTATTCTGACCGCTGACCTCCCTGGCATCCTTCAAGTCCCAGCTAAAACCCCACCTTCTACAGGAAGCCTTCCCTAACCCCTCTGAATTCCAGTGTTTTCCCTCTTTTAATTGGTTTCTATTCGTCCTATATATACACCTTGCTTTGTATGTATTTGTTTACATATTGTCTCCTCCTTTACATTATAAGTTCCTTGAGGGCAAGGACTGTCTTTAGTTTTTTGTTTTTTGTTTTTATTTTTTAAATTCCTAGCACTTATTACAGCGTCGGGTACATAGTAGGTGCTTAATAAATGTTTATGGAAGAAATGAATGAATGAGTTCCAATGGGGTGAATGCATCAGAGAGATATTGAGTACTCACTGGCTCTTAGCATGTAGTAAGTAACTTTTGCTGATTAATTAGTAACTAATCACTGAAATCTGAAGATTCTGTTTCTATTGGTCTGACTCCTATAGTAGGTATGTAGTTTTTGACTTTAGCTGTAGGTTCATAGATTTAGAGCCAGAACGGGCCTCAGACAGAGGTCATCGACTCCAACCCCCTCATTTTATAGATAGGGAAACTGACAACTGGCAAAGTTCAATGACTTGCCTGTGCTCACACAGGCGGTGAGTGACAGAGTTATTATTTAAAGCTCATGTCCTTTGAATCCAAAATCAGTGTTCTTTTCACTGTCCCAATCTGCCTGTAGTAAAAGTGGTGTGGCCCAGCTAGTTGTACTCTGGCAGCTAGTAATTTTACCTGTGGCTGAGTATATGCCCAGGGTAATACAGTTGTTTGGTATAATGGGAATCTTGTAATTGCATTATAATTTTACAATGAAACCTTTGGTTATCAGACATGCCCTGCTCTTGTCTCTTTGTTTAGTCGCAAATTGTAAGTGAGCATGTTAATGCCGTGGAAATACCATATCTCAGTTGGCATTTAACACTACCTCTTTGTTCATAATAGTAAGGGTCACCATTGGCAAACTGTGCTTTTGATAGAATGTCTGTGTCATTATTTACTTCTACTAGCAGGCTATTCTCATTTTTAATACAAAAGTTCAAAGGTCTACACAACCCTATATTAGTATTCTTTACTTCCTGCAGATAAGATAATATAAGTCCAATCTTTGACCCTTAGATTTTTTTTCATAGAAGCTTTTTTTTTTTTTTGGTACATTGCCCACTGCCTATAACTCACAGTCCCAGTCAGGATTGATTTTTGTTAAGGCAGCTGAGATGGTTTATCCACCTGAGACCATCCCCTTGCCATTGTGAATGCCATCTGATTGGCCAGAATCTTGGCTGTCAGCCATGTTTCCCTTAAGCATTCTTTCACCTCCTGTCCCACTTTGCTGCCGGCTGGCCCACTTTCTGCCTTCCTGTACTAACTCCCTCTGTATGCTACAGTGCTCTTCTAAATTGTGTTCTACTCCCTTATCTTTCATCTGATTTTCCTGTTACATGACCAGGAAAAGGATCTCACCTGGGTGATTCATTCATGTATTATTCCGACAGGTGTCATTAAATGTTCTGATATGTGCCTGGCACTGTTCTGGGCACCGTGGGGAATGCAAAAGAATAATGAAAGATATTCCTTGTTGCTGTTCAAGCAGCCTTGAACAGGAGCTAGCCCAGGCTGCAATGCCCTAGTACCATGTGGGAAAAAAAATCTGAAGGCAAAATTGTAGGTCATGGGTGAGGATATTTATAGGATGTTGTGATGTAATATGTCACCACCTGTAACTTGCAACAATTTGGAAGAATTTAAAAATTTGATAAGATTAAAATACCACTTTTCTATGAAGTTAGAAGAGGCTTTTCAGTAGAATAAATTTTCTTACTCATAGATTTAGAAGAAGGGACCTCAGAGGACAATTAGTTCAAATCCTTAATTTTACAAATGAAGAATCTAAGAGTTTACTCATTAGTTAAGTGATTATCCCAAGTTCACAGAGGCAACAATAGCAGATGCAGGATTTGAACACAGATCCTCTGATTCCAGAGCCGGTACTTTGTCCATTATATTGTACTTATGCTATTCCCCAAAAACCCACTGTTACCTTTTGAGGAAAGTTCCGGCTCCTTGATCAGCAGTTCTAAGCTGATGGACAATCATAATTTTCCATTCTTATCTCATATTACTGCCCTCCTTTCTCTTTATGCTCTGGTGAAACCAGGTTTTGCCCTGGCCCCTGGATGTAGCTTGTTTCCTTTCAGTTCTGTGCCTTTCTTCACACTGTTTTCCCTCTCCCTCTTCACCCCATAAGTACTTACCCATCTTTAAAGGCCAATTCAAGGGCCCACTCCTCTAATTAGCCTCCCCTAATACACTGACTTTATAACAGCCTTCTCCCATGGACCTTTCATAGTGCTTGTTTTTGTAATTCTCTAATGAACCAAACATGTAACGTGTTTGTTTCAATTATTTTTGCTGTTTTCCCCTTTTTCCCAGCAGGACTACAAGCTCTATGAAGGCAAGATCTGTATGTTTTCCAGATGTTGTATCACACCCCCTCCCCTACTGCCTAGTTGACTTGTTATGCACACAGTAAGTTTATTGGAAAATTTAAGGAAGTTTTATTAATTTGATTTAATTTTTGATGTCACTTATTTCTAAGGGTCTTGGTTTTCTCATCTACAAAGTGAAAAGTTTAGGCTTTGAAAGTACCTCTGAAACCTCACAGTCTTTAATTCCAGAGTATGCTTCTTGTCCTGTTGTGAAATCCAAGACTTCCCCATGAAGTCACAAAGTCATTTGTGCATAGAGAGTAGTAGGACAAAGTGCTGTATAATCAGCTAATTAACAATTATTTAACAATTATTCTTTGCCAGACTCTGTGCTGAGGGCTAAGTGTAGAAAGAAAAAAGTGAAACACCTTCAGAGAGGTTACAAGTTCTCTACTGTGTAAGACAACATGTACCTATATAGTAAGGGTACATGCAGAATGAATAATAAGATCATTGGAGTCAGGGAAGGCTGTAGCACCTAAAGGATTAGGGAAAGCCTCATGTAGAAAATGGCTTTTTGAGTTGAATTTTGATGGAAAGTAGAGATTCTAAGAGGCAAAAAGGAAGAAAGAGCATCCTATGCATGAGGGACTGGTAAAGAGAAATCAAGTGTCCTGGGTGAGGAACAGTCAGAGGAAATGTGGCTAGACAGAAAAGGAGTAATATCTCATATGTAATAAGGCTGGCAAGGTAGGTTAAGGTCTGAGGGTATTTAAGGGATAAAGTTTATTAAGTGCCCTACAGAGGAGTTTATACTTGATTCTGGAATTAATAGAGAGCCATTGGAATTCACTGAGAGTGATGTGGCAGAAATGTTCTTTAGGAAAATCACTGTGGCAACCAAGGTAAGTTCAGGTAAGAAGTGCTAAAAGCCTGAGTCAGGGTCATGATAAAGTCAGTAGAGAGAAGGGGAAGGATGTGAAAAATGTTAAGGATGTACAGTCAACAAGATTTAGCAACTGATTGCATATGGCTGGTGAGAGAGCGTGAGAAGTCAGGAATGATAGCAGAGTTAGGAACTGGAGTGACTGGAAAGTGCTGGTGCCCTGAGCAGGAATAGCATGGTTCAGAAAAGGGCCAGATTTGGAGAAAAGATAACTAGTTCAGTTTGGGTTGTGTTGAATTGGAGATGCTTACAGGACATCCATTTGGAACTGTCCAGGAGGCAGCTGGTGATTTGGAGCTCAAGCTGAAGACAGACACTGAGTCTGGTTATATCGAATATATGTATATATTCCACCGCATAGAAGCGATCATTAAATCCATGAAAGCTGATGAAGTAGGAGAATATATGGAGAGAAAAGTGGAGGGCTCAGGATAGTGACTCGTGGCCCACTCAGAAGTGTATCATACATGTTTAACAACTAGCTGTCCGTGGGGTTGATGGGGGAGTGGGGACAAAAAAAAAAAACCTCGTGTACATTACACACTTTTTTTCCTCCATCATTTTTTTAAGTTTAAGCAATCAGCAAAATAATAAACCAAACCCTGATTTGTAACGTTTGCTGATTCCAAGGTGAAAATGCTAACTGAAAATTTAACAATTGACTCTCAAGAGCTGGTTCCAGCACACCTGGAGTATAGCCACAGGTTAGGGATACGCTATGGATGACCAATCAGTTAAAGATACTAAGAATGACCAGTTAGACGTGCAAGGGGAGAATCAATAGAGTTCAGAGAGGAGAAAATTATCCGGGAAGGGTATGAGGATTGAGAAAAGTCCATCAGATTTGGCAGTTAAAAGATCATTGGGAACTTTAGAGAGAGCAGTTTCAGTTGACTGAGGTCAGAAGTCTGATTGTAAAGGGTTGAGGAATGAGAAATCTTTTTCAAAAAGTTTGGCTGTGAAAACTAACAGAGGTGCAGGATGGTAGCTTGGAAGGGTCCAGGGGTATTTCGAGAGAGGACAAGAGGAAACATGGTTTGGCTTCTGCTGGAGGATTCATACATCCCAAAGTAAATAATATGTGAGAGCTAGGGGTCTAAATACCACACAGAGAAATTAACCAAATCGGATTAGTGTCCAAGGGTCACATCTTCCCCTCTTCCTATTATCACTCTCCCTCTACCCTGTTCTCTCACATGCATGTATATACATACCTTCTTTTTGTTTTTTGTTTGTTTGTTTGTTTGTTTTTTGTTTGTGTTGTTTTTTAGGCAATTGGGATTAAGTGACTTGCCCAGGGTCACACAGTTAATAAGTGTCAAGTGTTTGGTCTGAGGTTGGATTTGACCTCAAGTCCTCCTGACTTCAGAGCCAGTGCTCTACCCACTGCGCCACCTGGCTGCTCCTTGTACATACCTTCTTCCTGTCTCTCACATATAATTGCACACATACCCCATCCATGATGTCTGGTTATAAATCTTGTGTCTTACACATGTCCCCCATAATACCTAGCATGGTGCTTTGTATATATGTAATAGAGAGTAAATGAATATTTGGGGCAGCTGTGCATGATGGATAGAGTACCGGACCTGGGGTCAGGAAGACTCATCTTCCTGAGTTCAAATCTGGTCTCAGACACTTCCCAGCTGTGTGGCCCTGGGCAAGTCACTTTACCCTGTTTGCCTGTCTTTCCACTTCTGCAAAATGAGCTGGAGAAGGAAATGGCAAACCACTCCAGTGTCTTTGCCAAGAAAACCCCAAATTGGGTCACAAAGAGTCAGACAAGACTGAAATTGCTGAGCAGAGGTGAATATTTGTTGAATGAATGAATGAAGGGACAAATGAAGGAGAATAAATCAAGCAATTGGAAATGTAAAAGGTACTTTAAAAAAAAGGATACTAGTCAGTTCTCATTTTTCAAATAAGCCCAGTTCGTTGACAGTGGCACTGATGTAGAAAGATTGCTATCAAATACATCATGGGATGGTATCAATGACCTAATTTTGCCATCATCAAAAGAGATAATATTTGATCGATCGTCTCTTCCACTCATTGCCAATAGCAGAAAAAAAGCCTCCCCCTCCGAGCCCA
>NW_020954720.1:8754182-8822280 GCF_900497805.2 Vombatus ursinus
CACACACACACACACACACACACACACACGTTTACTCTCTCATTCCTGCCTTTTCAAAGACCTAGGCTTGCAGCCTTACCTGATGAAGAATTCTGCCCGTCACTGAAGTGTTGCTATTTGTGGTCCTGACTTTTCAATTCCTTGGAAGTGAATTGGCCTAGTAAAACCTGTGAAGTAGACAAAGTTTGCATTTTTCTGCCCTCTTTCACAGCACTTTTTCCAGTCCCTTGACAGACACCCATTCCCAATGTCCCTTTGGTTGATCCTTAGCTATCAGTTAATTTTTACTAAACTGTTAACTGAACATTAGGGTTTTAGCATCTATAATAGTTTAATGGATGACTTTAAAAAAAACAAACCAGAATTCAGATTGTGGTAGCAGTAAAGATGTTTCTATCACTTCTTCTCTCTTTCTTCCTTTGGATTCCACCCCCAGATGACCCTGGGTTCAGGGTTCTCTAGGATATCCATGGGCTACCAAAGCAGTTTCTCAGGAATATGTGTTTATGGTTGGGGCAGTGGTTAAGTGTAGGGGTGGGGAGGGGAAGAATTCCTTGGAGAAATAGTTTAAAAATAGACATCACAACCACCCCTTTCACTTCAGTCCAAATCAGAGAGGTAGTGAATGAATGAAAATCTGGCACCCCATATCTGAAGGCGATAACCTTACAATGCAAGCATCTGCTCTAAATATATTCTGTATTAAGGTCATCATTAAATCCATGTTCTTTGCTTATGTATGTCAGGATTTTATCTCCTCTCCTTTCTGCTCTCCTCAGAAGTATCTAAACCCCTCGAAGAGTGAATACTTTGTTTTTGTCTTTGTGTACCCATTGCCTAGAACTGTGCTTTGTACATAGAGATAAGGATTGGAGCTGTGATTTTATTGGTACAGGGAGGAATTCCCTTTCCCCATATAGATGAGCCACCTCTCTGCATCTTGCTGTCTTGGAGGGCTGCATAGAGCAATGAGAACTTCAGTGACTGCCTGGATATGTCAGAGGTGGGGTTAGAACCCAAGTCTTCCTGACTTTGAGGCCAATGCTCTATTGTTCCATGCTGCCTTATAGATAGTAGGCATTGAATAAATATTTGTGGAATTGAATGATACGATCTCAAAAGTATTCTTCTAGCTCTGTAATAAGCTATGATTTTATGACCTAGAATTACAAAATCCAGAATCCTCTTTACACATCCTTCGATTTTGCAGAAATGTAGCTATTGCTAGCACCCCATTAGGAGTTCTGGTATTTTAACCAGAAAAAAATGATTACTACTTTCAGGGGACAGAGATCATTCATGTTGCAGCCATCAAGCATCTACTATGTATGCAAAAAAAGAATAGTGAAACAGAGAGAAAGAGGGAGAGGGAGAAGAAGAACATTGGTTTCCCATGAACAATCACTTTGAAGAGTATGAAAGCAATGATGGAGTGTTTACCCTGAGAAGCAAAGAAAGACTATGACCTAAGAAAAAAGGTCTCAATGAATCTTTAATTTCAAAATGCTTGTGAGAAATCCCTGCCTCTGCTATCATTTAAGAGTCTTGGTTAATGAATATATTTTTAATGATCCACTCAATAAGGCTATCTAAGAATACATTATTGATATAATTTTAATACCAAAAGAACAACAATAACAACAAAATAAAATTCCACTTCTAATCATTAGGTCCTTTCTGTTTGTGAAATGAGTCGAACACACTGCTGTTTACCTGGTTTATTTTACCTACAAATGTCTTGTTAATAGGCTTAGATCATTATTTGTAAAGAACAATAGGTAAAATAACAGGATCTCATCAACATCATTAATATTGAACTCAATTTATTTTTATTAAAACATTTTGGCGTGCCTTTTGAGATTTAATTGGAGAATTAATCTTTCTCTGCAAATAATTATAGAAAATAAAGTACATAGCTATCTACCCCATTCTTCCTTTGTTTGTCATCGTTTGGGGGGCTGTACTCATCCATATGGTGTGGGAATGTGAACAGAGTCTAAGTGGTCCCTTTACCCAAAGCAGCTTGGAGTCAGTGTTCTTATTCAGGAAAGAGGAAGCATTCTCATTGAATATGTTACATGGCAAAGGAAAGTATTATTTGTGCTCTAAATATTTATGTATTGAAATATGACATTTTTAAACTGCTATCCAAAAGTGCACTTCAGTCTTTTCAATTCTCAAGATAGTCTCTTGGATAAAAGAGAAATACATATAAAAGAGAGTGCGCCCACCCATATCCATATATTTCTCCCTTCCCCCACCCCCCCTCCAAAGAAAAAGTTTCTCATTGCCTTTTCTGGTTAATAAGAATAGTCACTGATGAATTTGGGCTAATAGGATGACTTATTAAAGTTCTGGAAAATTGTTGAGTTGACTATTAAGTATGAAGATAATTTCTAAGTTAATAAACTTGGCGGTACAAGTATACTTCTATGTTCCATTTATGGCCCTTTCTTCCCTTAACAATATTTTCACTCATCAGCCCCCTCTGTCTACTCTCTGTATGGATCAGGTGCATTTACCTACTTGCTGTTGCTCACATGGAATATCCCATCTCCCGTCTCCCTTCTCCGTTCTTTGAATGTTATCCCTTCTAAGCTTTTTTTCCCAACTCTTATAATCCCAGGGCTTCTTTCAGGACTGAGCTCAAGCCCCACCATCTGCAACAGTTCTTTTCCTGGTCTGTCTAGCTGCCCCACTAAAGTTACGTTGTGTCCATGTTATACATAGCTTGCATGTGCTTGTACGTGTTGCCTCTCTCATTAGAATGTAAGCTCCTTGAGGTCAGGGACAGCTTTTGCATTTCATTTGTATCCTGGCATTTAGCACAGTGTCTGGCACAGGTACATGTGTTTAATAAATATTTAATCAAGTCCTAGACTTACCAAGACTTCAGGCATAGGCGATTTGGTGCATTTCCGAGGCTTTTCTTTCGTTCTGTCATCTATGCCCTTTGAAGGAGTACTTATTTCTTGTTTCTTTATTATCTTCTTCTTTGGCTTCTTGTCAGTTGTGTAAATTTGTACTTTTATAGCTTTTATTCTTAAGAGTTCACCCTTAAATACCTAGAGTAAAGAAGAAAAATCACCATTTTCACTAGTTTGAAAGCTAAGTAAAATATATCCCCCAGTATACAGGCAAGGCCAATCTTGAAAAATGGGCATTTCTTTTCAGAGAAATAAAACATTTTTAATGCAAGTGAAATCTAGCGACCATTCATGAATGGGCATATTGGGCAACTGTCTTCTCATAGTGTTCTGAACCCAAATGGCTAATCATCATAGGGATTTGCCTACTTTCAGCCTCGGACTCCCCTCCAAAATACTCACTTTTGCTTACTGAAATAGTTTAATGCTGGTATAGTTTATTTAAAAACAATGTCCTTTCTTGGAATTAATTCATCAGCTACCTTAGATGTTAGTAGTAGTGAGCTGCAGAGAATTAAATGATGAAGAGCATTTCATTAAATGCAGTGATCAGTTTGGATGACCACCACGAGGTCAGATTCAGCAGAGTATTTGGAAAGGAAACCAAGTTCCAAAGGATTGACAAGCATAGGTGATAAAGCAGATTCATGAAGTTTAGGTAACTAATTTCAAGAAGGGGTTAGAGAAAAGACAGGACAATAATTGGACAGAGCAAAATGGTTTAGAATCGGGTGGATCTGAGCATGTAGGCAAATAAGAAGGTGTCGGTAGAGCAGGAAAGTCTGAAGATGAAGAGGAGATGAATGATTGCTGATGCAAAGGTATAGAGGACCTGGGAGAGTGATCAAGATAGGATCCAGGCCCCAGACATAGATTATCCAAGTAGGGGTACTACCCCCTATGGATAGATGAAAGAGTAGTAGGTGATGCTGCCAGCAAGTGTTCAGGAGTAGAAGAGGTTGAGCTAATTCTCATGTAAAATATCCTAAATATTCTCAGGGAGGTAGGAGGCTGTCATATGCTATAAGTGTATATAGGTTAATGGTGTCATAGGAGATTTGAAAGAAGAGAAGTTTTAAAACAGTTGTGGGGAGTTAGTAAAATAGAAGGAATCTGAACAACCCATTAAGGAGCATAAATTTGTGAGCATCATAAATTTATAGTCAGTGGAATTGGTTTGATTTTGTGACTTTTCCAGTGATACCCAAAAGGCCAGGAAGAGGAGTAGAGAAATTGGGTAGTGAGAGGTAAAACTGATTATTATAGGGTGGCAGAAAGTAATCATTAAAATAATAGACAATTGGGTCATGGCTAGATCTGAAGTCAAATAAAACCAGAATGGGAAGATGAACTGGGAGAAAAGGAAAGTGTTAAAGGACTAGAGGTCACAAAAAGAGTGAAATCAAGGCTTAGTATAAGTGAGAGTAAGAGAGGCAGATGGATAAGAGATTGTGAATGGCAAATTAAATTAAAAGTTCAGTGTATTGAACATAATAGGCAATTAATTAACTCATATTAAATACACCTTAGAAGAAGAAGTTGGGTGGCATAGTGGACAGAATACTAGGCCTTGAGTTAGGAAGATCTGACTTAAAATCTGGCCTCAGATACTTACTAGCTATGTGACTTGGGCAAGTCACTTATGATTTATTTGCCTCAGTTTCCTCAAGTGTAAAATGGGGGTAATAACAGCACCTACTTTGCAGGGTTGTTGTGAGGATCAGATGAGGTATTTATAAAGCACTTAGCCCAGTGTCTGGTACATAATTGGCACTAATGTAAATGCTGGCCATTATTACTATCATTATCATTGTTGTTACAGAGATGATGTTGTTTGTGAGAGGTTAAAATTTAAGATATATTTTAATATGTAGGTCATGTGGAGTGGGAAAGTTGAGCTTTATGTTTGAAAAGGTTGAAGAATTTTGTGATTAGAATGTTAGTATGGTTGTCAGAATGCATATTGTAGTATCCAAAGATGATGGCAAGAGATGGGAGCAAGAAGACCTCATAAGACATTTGCTAAAATCAGTCAGGAAGTTGGAAGAGTGACTTGGATGTTGGGAGATGGTTATAGAATGGATGGGTAGGGTGTGGTATAAATGGATTTTGTGGACTTGGAATGAGAAAGAACTAACAAGCATAATGAAAGAATAGCTTACAAGGGGCAGATATGTCAATCCTTTCTTGTGGTCCTGTGAGAGGGGGAAATTGGGAGCAGGAATTACCTCCATTGGAGAGTGTTGTGAGGGATACGGGATCCAGTGAGATTTTGCTTAAAGCAAATAGTCTGAAGGAATGTTATTTGAAAAGTTCAATGCTATAAGCAAATTTATTAAGAAAGAGAACTTGGATTCTAAAGGGCACAGTAGACTGGAATTAGAACCAGGTTGATCTATGTTTGGGGAAGAGAATGGTGGATAGAATAGGGATGAAGGTTTGGGAAGATCTAACAAGGGCATGCAGCTGGCATTGAAGACTAGATGATTGGGAATGGGGAAACAATATAATGGAAGACAGATTGGAATGTGTTGGCAACAGGGGAAAGGGACTGCTTAGTCAGCAGTACTTAGACAACAGAGTACATTTAAGAGTTAACCCACCCAGTGTTCCAAATGGAATGTGAATTGCTGGTACTAGGCTTGCAATGCATCTCACCCCCACCTCTTAGGTGCTGTGTTCTACTTGTTGATGGTGCTGATAAATATAAACTACTAAATGTATATACCTTGCACACACGTGCACGCACACACATACACACAGACACACCAGCTATGGGGGTGAATCTGGGTTTAGGGGAGACCATTTGGATTGTCATTGCAGATGCATGTTAAGCAATAAATTGATTGTGATTCAGCTATTTGGTTTGTTTTAAATTAACCAGATGTGAGCAAGTAATCCCGGTGAAGTATAGGGCTGAGCCTAAATGTTTGCATTTTTTCCTTGTGAAAAAATGATTTATGTAACAACATCATAATCAATAAATTTGCTTTTGAATATATTCATAAATAAACAATATGAGATAAAACACCAACTGTTTGTCATACTTGTTGCACAGCAATGCATAATTGAGTATGGAATTTGAATCTGTGAAGTGGCCATGTTTATTTAATTCTTCCATCAGAGTTAGTAGTGTATAGAATTCAAGCCAGGACTCTGGCACTAAGGAAGAGGGAGGGGGAGGGGCCTGTCTTCATTACATCTTTTTCGTAGACACTCCAATTGTGAGAGTAGTGGCTGAGAAAGAAGGCAATCTGATTGAACTGGCATCTTTTGCTTCCCTCTGGTGTATAGTCCTGGTCTTTTTCTGTTTATTTATGTTAGTTTTGTTTCTCTCATTCCCCCTTTCCTAAGTATATCTGTTTATGTACACTTATTGGAAAAAAAAGAAGGCAGGGAAGGAGTATTTCCCAAGAGATTTACAGGGCTTCGGGGAGTGCATGACTTCTGCCTTGCTTGAGCACAGATTCACTTATTGATTGATTCATTCCTTCATTCAAGAAACATTTATTGATCACCTACTCTATGCAAGGTGCAATGGAGGGTACTTAGATTTATGTGACAGTCTCTGCCCTTGAGGAATCTATAATCTGGTAAGGGAGATAAGACATGTACTCAGATACTGAAATATGAGGCTGGATATGATAAGTGCAGTAGAAGTAATACTGAGTAGAGTTCAGAGAAGGTAGGGGGCATTTCTGACTGGGCTCACAAGATCATAGAAGCTGTTACAGGGAAGGTGGGGTTTTGAGCTACTTATGTGATGATGACTAAGGTTTTGAAAGGAGGTATGAAATATAGTGGAGTCCACTTTAGTTAAAGGGAATATTGCAAGCAAAGGTATGAAGGCAGGATAGTGCAAGGTGTCCTTCTTAATATGACTGGTATCCAAGTAACTTACATTAACAGATTCCTTGAATCATGTATTAGGGTACTTATCAGTGGCACTTTGACCTATAGTCAGTTTCTGTTATTTGCATGTAGACTATTCCCATTCAGGTTCAAGCACATGCATCAGGGGCTGTTGACCATGATCTGGCTGTTTGCAATATGGAGCTGCATCAATGTTGCAGCCCAGTTATTCCGAGCACGAAACTTTGTCAAGGAAGATAGTGCTGTGCCTCACAACTTATCCATAATTGTATTTTCAGTATATCAGCAGTTATGCTCCTTTTCATTCATGTGAAAAGTTGAAAATAGCTTTAGATCGATGTGTGTAGCGTGTAAACATAATGAAATTGGAAGAAATATAATCTTATCTTCCGGGATATCTGGAAAACTTTTGCAGACTTTATCACATTAGTTAGTAGAGATTATAGAGGTAAGCATAGTTCAAATATATATGCCTTTAAGAACTATCTTTTTCTAAGAAATGCCCAAGTTTTTTTTAAGAGAATGTTACCATTAATTCAATGAGTTTTACAATGGTGACATGATCTTCTTCAATATTATTTACTCCTTTTGAGCAAAATTAATTGACCATATCATTTAATAAAGAACAATAGTTTTATTGTTTACTTTTTTCTTTTAAAAAGTTATTTTAATCTGGTTTACTTTAACCCTTTTACTCTCTCATTGACTTCTCATTTGAGATCCAGCCCTGTATTTCAAGGACCTACCAGACTTCTACACTAGAGCATAATATATCCCAAGCTAAATCCATTATTTCTTCTCCTTGAATTGATTTTCCCTTCTCAACTTTGAAATTTTTTCAATGGTACCTCAAACTTTCCCCCCCAGTTTCTGAGGCTAGAAATCTTGGAGGCATTGTTGACTTCATTTCATCTATATTTCCTGTATTTAATCAGTTGCCAAACCTTGTTGATTCATCCTTCATAGTATATGTTAGGTTCACACCACCACCTACTGCAGAACCTCATCACATCCCACTTGATTTTATACACAGACACGCACACCTAATACCACACTAAATTAAATCTTGTTACAGTGCTGTTTTTCTTATTTCACTCTCCTGTTCAAAAAAATTATACTAGATTCCTACTGCCAATGAGATCAAAGCCAAACTTCTTAGTCTGACATTCAAAGCCTTCTATAATCTACTTCAACAACTGTATTTCATCTCCCATTAATATCCAATTCCCTTAATATGTAACACAAATTCTTTGTTTCTCTTAGAATTGGCCTTTTATTATATCCCTATTCCCAATTCCATGTCTTTTGTTCATTGTGCTTCTTTCGCTACGTGATGCAGCTGAAATAATGTGAGCCTGGAGTCACTTGCCTTGACTTCAGTTAATTCCCTGTTCTGACACTTGCTACCTGTGTTACAGATCATTTAACCTCTCAGGGCTTTTAGTTTATAAACTTAGGTAAGGGAATTAGACAACCTCTGAGGTCCCTTGATCCTTTGATCTTCCTTTTTTTCCACCTCTGCCGACCTCTCCTCTTACTCAAGGTCTTGTTCAAATGATACTTTCTCCATAAAGTCTTTCTTAACTACTTTAATTGCAGATGACATTGTTTTCTGTATTTTATGCAGCATTTACTAATCTATACACTTTGCATTTACCTATCTCTATATACAGTGCATCTCTCCTTGTAAGATCTTAGAGGTTACAAACTCTTTCATTTTGGTCTTTGTATTATGCCCACTAACAGTGTCTTGCACATAGTAGATGCTAAACAAATAACTAGTTAAATTAAATTATATCATATTATGATGTGTGATTATATCAAATCAGATAAACAAATATTTATTGAGTTTAATTTTGTAGGAAACACTGTGTTAGACATGATGAATAAAACAAAGAAACCTTTAAGCCTATTCCGTATCTTCAATGAATTTGTAATCTATATGGAAAGAGAGAACATAAATATGTGAAAAGTTAAATAAGAAAAGATTTAAATAACAGTTAAAGACAGCAATAGAAAAATTGTTGCAAGGTATTAGTACATGATTAATTTCTGAATTCTCTCAGCCAGTACTATTCAGTATTTTTTTTTTTTTACTAACAACTTAATGGAAACACAGACAGCATCTGAACCTAATTTGAGGGAAAAATAAAGCTTGGAGAGATATCTATTACACTGGATAACATAACCAGCCCTACTGAGCATGAACTCTGTCTCATTAACTTTGTATTTCCCTCTGCACTCATCACAATATATTTGTATAAGGTAAGTATTTAATAAATGTTTGTCAAATTGAATAGAACTTTGAAGAGTTGGAACAATAGGGCAAATCAAACCAGATGAAATTGAATTGGGATAAATGTCTGTGAGATAGACTGGTCTTCTTCGCCCAGGAAGAACTGAGGGGCAGAGACAGAGACAGAGATAGAGATAGAGATAGAAACAGAGAGATACATAAGGACTCAGGGTGAGATGTATCATCAGGAAGCAGACCAAGCTGGAATTACACTAAGAGGCTGACCACAGTGGAACTAAAACTGTGACCATGGTGACACTGAAACGGAATTATGACCTTAAACATCCGACTTATCTGCCTTCTTCAGCACAGCTGCTGCCATCTGCTAATACTCTGTTTGGATTCTTTGTCCCATTAGTTAGCAAGCTCTAGGACACTCTTATCCAACTAATGATTCCTATTTAAAAGTAATTCCATGACCCTTCTCCACTCTCCTTCCCCATTCACCTCGATTTCAGCCCTCCAGGATCCTATGTCAGATCTTCCTATCCTTTCTACTGTGCCCTCTGGACTTCTTACCCCATAATTAACAAACCTGCCTTCATTTTAGGCCCACGTTCCTTTTTCTCATGCTCCTTCAGTCTTTTGGCACCAGAGAATCAGCTCCCACCAAACAGACAACATATCCCTCCGTGGTCATCCTTTCTGATACCGGTTTCATGTCACATATCCACGTATCCCCTGACTCAGTGGTCCCATTGAGGAAGTCAGAATATTCTTGTTCCTTATTATCACTTTGAGATTCTCCATCTGTCACTATCACTCAACAGCCTATTCTTTGAGTTTCATTTTATCCAAATTCTTCACCCAATCCGTGTCTTGGTGACTATTTTGTACTGTCTCCCAACCCAGATTTCTAAATCAATGAATGTAGTCAACGTCTTATAATCTCCTTCTCCAACTCAACTTGTGCCCCCTGTATTAGGGGACTTTAACCTAAGTGTTGAAGTTTTCCTGAACACCCTGACCTCCCCATCCCTCAGTCTACTCCATTCCATGACCTGTACCTTCATTTCAACATTTCACTGCTGCTACACAAAGTAGTGGTCAAACGCTCACTCTTGCCAACACCCACAATTGTTCTACTTCCTTCAGAGCCCTGAAATGCCTTTATCTGATCATAACCTATCATTCCTCTTCGCTGTGTCTTGCTTCTCCTAAAACTATTCTCTATTGTCACTATGGCCACCAGCCCTCAGTACTTCCCCAGACCATTCTCTCCTCCCTCTCCAGTCTTTAGCCTTAGTTTAACCAATTCAGCTCTGAAATATTCTCTACTCTTCTATCCCTTGTTCCTTTATCTTCTCCTCAGTTATCACTTGCCAAACACTGATGCCAAGTTACTTCCACATCCTCCTTCTCTGTTCTTATTCACATGCTGCTGGACGAAATTACCCCATCAGTCAGTCTGTCTTCTGTTTTCTTTTCACAGTGACAATGCACTGATCTGTAAAATATGTTGTGTTACCACTAGCCACTATTGGCTATAGTAGAAAGAGTCCTGGACTTGGAGTCAGGAAGGCTGGGTTCAAGTTCTGACGTTTTTTAGCTGTGTGATCTTAGTAAAAATCACTTTCCTACTCTGAGCCTTAATTTCATCATCTACAAAACATGAGTGCCTACTCCTCAGGGTTATTATGAAGAAAATGTTTCAGGCATCTTACAGTGCTATAGAAATGAGTTATTGTTATGATGTCTCAGATACTATAGAATTCCTTTCTCTCCTGTAACACTAGGGCCTTTCTTATTAAAACTTATGTTCTTATGTTTTACTACCAGCCTCTCCTATACTCATTTCAATAACTGCAGAGGTAGATATAGTTTGTGTAGGATTAGTTTTTTGTTCATAGCATTTTTAAGCAAAAAGAGACAAAACAGAATTCTCTCTAAAGATTGAGAGAACCGTTGTTCATTGCAAGTACTGAATTCTGAGGGATAGATGATTATTCATTTCCAGAAAATCAAATATCTTATATTAAACAAAGGCTCTTACTATACGCTGAGGGAAAAAAACAACAGCAACCTGACCTAATAAAATGATTTGCTGGGTTATATGGAAATCTCTAGCAAAAAAAAAAAAAGAACTTAGAGAGTACAGTTCAATTCAATCAGCATTTTTTTGAGTACTTGTTATACACAAAGCTCTGCCCAGTCGCATGACTCTCAGAAGCCTGGTCTACCTTTCTTCAAATTGGAAACTCCTTATTCTAATGTCTTAAAAGCATTCTTATTAGGACAAGCATCAGCTTTAGCCAGAAATGCTGTGGGCAGGTTCTCAGAAGAACTGGATTTAAACTCCAACTCCTCCCCTTACTAGTTATGAGATTTTGGACAACTCATTTAGTTTCTCTGAATCTTAATCTCCTCACCTGTAGATTGAACGTTACAATACCTTGCCTGCTCTATCACACAGATTCATTCTAAGGACCAAGTGAAATCCCATAAATGAAAACTCGGTTTGAAAAATGTCAAAGTGCTTTCACTAAATCTAAGATAATCTCCCAGCAGCTAATGCAGATATATCTTGTTGCAGTTTAAACAAATTATTCCTTATAATCACTCATTAGGCTGTAGGACTTATGGTGTACTAGAAAGATCCATGACCTTGGAATTAGGAGACTTGAGTTCAAATTCCTGAAGCAAAATTTACTAGCTTTGTGACCTGGAACAATTGCTTTACCAGTTCTAGCAGCAGTTTCCATATCTGTAAAATCATGAAAATAATCATTAAACTATATACTGCTAATTGGTCCTCAAGGTTACACATCTGTGCTAATTGGGTTCACTACAAACAGATGTTATATATGTGTTTTTATATATAGATATAGATATGTTATATATATATATTTATATATATTTATATACTTCTACTGGCCCTTCATTGCTGCACGGCAAACTCCTCTGATTTATTTTCTATAATGCTTTTCGTGACAATCGTTTTCCCTTCCCTCCTTAGACCTCTTATGCTGCCTCTTTCCCCAGTCCTTCTCAGAAGAGGAACTAGCTTCCTGCTTTACTGTGAAAGTAGAGGCCCTCCACCACTCTCTCTCTTTGTTCCAGTCCCTGGTGAAGAAGGGAAACCTTCTTGTTGCCAAAGCTAACTCTCATTTGTTCTCTTGATTGAATTCCCTCCTATCTCCTTCGTCAAACTACCCCTTTGCTTTTTTTCAGTCTCAGCTTATTCCTCTCTGGTATCTACAAATGTATCCAGGTCTCCCTTATCCTTTAAAAAAACAAACAAAAAACTTTCACTTGACCCTGCCAATCCCTTAAAGCTATCATTTTATATCATTTTTTCCTTTGGTTTACATGCTGCTGCTCTGTCAATCAGTTGATCAGTCCTGTGTTGCCCATTCAGGCGTAGATATCCAACTCAATGTCTCCAAAGCAGAGCTCTTTACATTTCCTCCAAAATCCATTTTTTTCCATCACTGTTTAGGTAACCACCATCCTTCCATTCACCTGGGTGTATAACAGTGGACATCCTTGATTCTTCCTTCTCCTAAGTCCCACATTTAATCTCTTTCCAAGACTTAGCACTCTTCCCTCTACAACATCTCTACTGTTCTCTCTACTCATAGTTTCTACCTTGATTCAAGTAATAAGATCATAGATTTTGAGCCAGAAGGGACTTGAGAAGCCTAGGGACCTAAAAGCTAGGTGGCACAGTGGATAGAGTCCTGAAGTCAGGAAGAACTGAGTTTAAATGTGGCCTCAGACACTTACTAGCTCTTGGACCCTGGGTAAGTTAATTAACCTCTGTCTGTCTCAAGTTCTGCAGTTGTAAAGTGGAGATAATAGCAACTATCTCACAGAGTTGTGAAGATCAAACGAGATAATATTTATTAAGCACTTAGTATAGTATCTGGCACTTAAAAAATGCTCATTCCCTCCTTCCTCTTCCCATATAATACAAAACCCTAATTTTATAGTTGAGGAACTTGAGACCCAAAACAGTTACATCACCTGCCCAGGATCACAGAGGAACTAGGTATCAGAGGCAGGATTTGAACCCAGGCCCTCTGATTCCAAAACCAGTGTTGTTTCCACTGTACCACACTACCTCTTTTTCATTTGAACTGTTTCTAAACAGATTGCTAATTGTTTTCCCAGCCTACATTCTCTTTGTATTAAAATCCAGCCTTCATATAGCTGTAAAATATTCCTAAAACACGGATTCTGAGTACAGATCTATATCATCTCCCACCCTGTCTCAAAAATCTTTAATGACTACTTTTATGAAATACAAGTTCCTCAGCCTTTACATACAACTCAGACTTTAAATGCCTGACTTCTATCCTTCTTGCTCTGTTTTGTATTAATCACCCTCATCCACTATGTGTACCAGTCAAATACTCCAACTGGCTGTTCCCTGTATGTGCCATTTCATTTCCCACCTCTATTCCTTTCCTCAACTGATTTCCCAAGTCTGAAGTATCCTCACCTAGTGAAATTCCTGGCTTTATTCAAGGTCCAAGTGAGGTACGACCTTTTACAAGATCCTCCTGTCACCCTGAGCCCCCTAATTATTAGAACTATGTCCTTCCTAAAGTATTTGGTGTTACTTTAGTTGTACTTTCTTGTGTACATAAGCAGTGGAAACTGCCCTAGGAAGGTGCCATTTTGCTTTAGACTTGGTATCCCAAGTGCCTAGCATAATACCTTGCATGTCACCAGACTTTAATAAATGTTTATAGAAATGAGCTAAAGTTTATAAATTAGAGTTATATTTAATTTCCTTCTAAGATACATAAACTAAAGTAAAACAAATCATCTAGTAGTAGTTGTCATAGGGCACTATGCCCAGTGCCAAGGACTCCTGTTCTCAGGGAGCTTAACTATTGAGCTCAGGTGAAAAGAGACACTAACATTAACAACAGTGGCATTTGTATCAAACAAATGATACATACATACAAGAATTGAGAAGAGGGAAGCACTGATTAATTTTAATATTTTCTCTAGGGGTATATTTCCCAAGTCTCTATTTACTTTTTTCTTTGCTCTTTCTAAAAACTATTTTTTTTTACTTTCTACTCCCTAAAAATAACTTATCCATATCCAGTTTTAATTGTGGGACCCCAAACTGAAGTACTCTAAAGGGACACTGAATAATGAGTCATGAGGAAAATTATTCTACTTGCCACGGTCCTACTATTTATATTTCAATGTATAATACTTAAAAAAAAAACTACAGCATCACATTAGTGACTCATATAATGTCACATACTTTGTAGAAGTGTATTACCAAGTTTGCACATTGGCAAACTTCTCTCCAGAATATTGTAGTTTACAGTATATCAGAATGCCAACTGGCAAGGTCATACTCAAGCTTCAAAATGTTATAACTGTGGAAAGATGTGTCCTAGTCAAACTCCCAGCTCTTAAATGAGTCATTCCTTTACTGCCTTCAAATTTGTCTCCTTTATTACAGGAAGAGTAGGAGGAATGTTTGCAAAACTATGAGGCTACTATATGTACTGCCGACAAAAGGGAAGAAAGATGTTTTCCTCAATGCCCTCAGCATTTTCCTAAATGAAGGAAGATGTTGATTTTTTTTAGTGGAGTGTTACAATAACTAGTCACAAAAATTCATGTAAGTTTATACAGTACATTTTTTTGTTCTTACCAAAACAACCCATTTTATGGTTTTAAGTGATGTAGATTAAAATTGATTTATGGTTCTATGTGGTATTTCCAGAATGTAGCTTCTTTTCTATTACTTGTTTCCACAGTGTGTCTTCTACGTGCTTCATAATGACAAAACATGTAGATGGTATGGCTTAATCCAATGATGTTATCAGTAGCTTCCATTTTGAGAGTTTGATTTCAGGTGGATCTGAAATGTGACCTTCAATAGATTCAGTTTATGGTCTAAGAAGATAGAAACCATATATGGAAATGACTGATCTCAGTGGAAGTGTTCAGTGTCAAAACAGTGAACAGTGGTGCAAAGCAGTGACTCTGATCTAAAAACAAACTTGTTGCTTTTTAGTCTTTTGAATAAATTTTATTAAGAAGTTTTAATGAAAACACTTGGGCTAATTCTTACTCGTCTTCCTTTCCTCTCCTAAACATGAACCAGAAACCTTGATTACTTATTGCCTGGCAATAACTTTGTAGTTGTTTCTACATGTAGTGGGAAAGAATAAAACTCCTTTAAAAATGGGCACCGTATGATAACCCATAGCCAATTGCCATGTCTTCACTAATAACGGGAGTGTGGAAGAACTATCTCTTGAGACATTCTTAAATTAGGCAAACCTTTGAAGGGGTCTGATTCAGCTATAATGCATGTGAACTTTGCCTTTTACTATTTGCAATATGGAAATTATTTACTATTTGCAATTATGGGAATATATCAAAATTTGCATAGAATTTTATTGAACCTACACACAAGCTCCTTGAGTACATGTACTCTTTTTTCTTTATGTTTGGATATCTGTATTCTACACAACAGAAGTTTAATGAATGCTTTTTGAGTGCTATTGAAAAAATGGACTTGGATTCTGTGCTTTATAATGACAAAGCATGTATATGGCATGACTTAATCTATATGACATTATCAATATCTTCCTTTCTAATAAGGATTATTCATACAAAGCTTTAGTGCATTGAGAACATTTTCATATACTTAATTAATTGATCTTACCAACCACTCTGGAAAGTAAACAGGTGCTCCAAGTACTGTTATTTCCATTTTAAAGATAAGTGTAGTGTAACAACATAAATAATTTTGTATCTGTGACATTTAAACTATATAATTGGTTAAGTTTGAAAAAGAAAAACATTATAGGCCATATGCTTTTTAAGAAGACCTCTACAGTGCCTCATCATGGTATGGAAATGACCTGTCAAGTTCTGCTCTGTTGGAACACCTTCAAGTACTGTTGTTGTTGGTGTGGTGAATTGTTGAGTTGTTTCAATGGTATCTGAATCTCTGTGGCCCCCATCTAGGGTTTTCTTGGCAAAAATATTGCCATTTCCTTCTCCAGCTCATTTTATAGATGAGGAACTGAAACAAACAGGGTTAAGTGACTTGCTCAGGGTCATACAGCTGGTAAGTGTCTGAGCCAAAGATTATGTTTGCTTTCTAAGGACCAGCTTACTTGACCATGATTGGCCTCTTGGTAATGAATTCTTTAGCCATAACAATTCATGAAACAAAGAAAAATGTTAAATGACCCTCAGTTCCATGTAGCATTTTCTCATGTTGCAGTAATGTGGCCAGAGAGTACACAAAAGGGAACAGAACAAGGAGATCAAAAGCCGCTAAAAACCATCTTAGTCAGGAAACTCTTGGCTTACTTGCCAACCAGAGAAATATGGGAGAAAGGAAATCACCAGGTGAGAATATATAGTCATGTATAAAATCCTGTGGTGAAAGATACAGAAATAGGTTGATCTGTTATGCATCATAAAACAAAGAGAAACAATGGGAACAAAAACCAACTTAAAGAAATCTTCCTACAAAACACAACTAAGGAAAGTAATCCTGAGGGCATATGAGGAGCAAGCAAAATATGGAAAACATCTGCCAAAGTCTTTGTAGAAAACTCTCTTCACCATCCTGAACAGAGCACCACCATATTTGGACTCTCACATCAGTCTCAGATATCTTTCTAGAGCAAAGGTTCTTAACTGAGAACCAGGAGGTTTTTTTTTTCTTTTTAATGTTTAGAAAACTGCATTTCAGTCTATTTGACTTCCTTTGTAATCCTATGCGTATTTTTCTCTGCATTTAAAAATATCATTTTGAGAATGGGTTCACAGGCTTCACCAGCCTGCCAGAGGAATCCATGACACTGAAAAGGGGTTCGGGATTAAGAGTTCCTCTTCTAGAGGATTTGGAAATGCCACAAAAGAAAACAAAGCTGGGCTAAGCATCAGGACTCTACTAGACTTGCAGAGAAGTGCATGGTGAAGGTGACAAAATTTTGAGGGTGTTGAGAGATCACGTCACAAGACATCTGGAGAAGGGGAAAGATAGCAAAGCATGGACAAAATCCAGTGGCTTATTACCAAAGAAAAGTGGCTACGAGAACATCCTTAACTTTTGCCCCATATACTTCCTTTACTATTTTTGTGAAAATAGCATATATACACTTTGTGGTCACCTTTGATGAGGGCAGTAGAAAGGCAGGCTTTTGCAAGCGAAATTCCAAAGTTGACTCTGTCTTTACCATCTCACACTTGATTGAAAGATGTATAGAACACAAGATCCCACCGTGCTCATTTTTGTTGACTATTAAAAAACCATTTGATTCATTAGAGGAAGAGGCCAGCTTAAAATGTGTTCTCCAGCAGTGTGTCTCCCACGTATTTGTCAAAATTGTGTGAGATACCACGAAGTATATAATGACAAAGATAATCTTGTTTGATGATCCTGTAATCATTAATACAAGATGTGGCATAAATTAGACATTCATTTACTGAAGTAGTTGCCACTATCGTGGATGAAATATAGGTCAAAGTTTAAATTTGGTAAGGATTTATTATAAATGTTGAGGACCTTATGGTGTGGCTGTTTGTAGACAATTATTTTACAGTTTGATCAATGAAAGCTATAATCACTGTATAGTGATTATGTAGATTGTGAGATACAGTTGAATTAACAACCCATAGCTTGTCCTTTAGTGTGTGAATTGGTATATATAAATATCCAAACATGTAATAGTGTACATAGTAAACTGTGTGTGTGTGTATGTGTGTGTATCTACATATACACACACATAGATATATAGACAGATAGATATACAGACTATATAGATTATCCTTTCAACTGCATTTTGTAGGAAAGAGAGAGAGAGAACCATACTGAACAGAAGGAAGACAGAGAGTACCTTTGGAAAACTGCTTAGTTCAGTTCACAAGATCATAAGACCACAAGCTGTAAGAGACTTCAAGGGGGCAGTTAAGTGGTGCAGTAGATAAAGCATCGGCCCTGGAGTCAGGAGGACCTGAGTTCAAATCCGGCTTCAGATACTTAACACTTACTAGCTGTGTCACTTAATCCCATTGCCTAGCCCCCACCCCCCCCCAAAAAAAAGAGGGAGAGAGAGAGACTTCAAGGCAACAAAACAGTTAAGGCCATCTGTTCCAACCCTCTATTTACAGATGAGGAAACTGAGTTAGCCAGTAAGTGTCTGAGTCAGGATTTTAATTTAGGAAGTTTTGCTTATTCTGAATCCAATACTCTTGTTTATAGCATTACCCACATGAATTTATTGAGATCTTATTATGTACCAGACACTAAGAATACAAATGCAAAAAACAGTATTTTCCTTATCCTCAAGGAGGCCTTAATGATCCCAAGCTTTTTCCCAAAATAAAGGCACTTTTTTTTTTAATACTTCTATTCTTCCATGCTTGGTGTATGACTACTAGTCATGGAACACTTGAAGTTCTAGAGAATTAAAAGTGAGGACCACCCAGATGGTAGTGGGGTGATACATTGCAAATAAGGAACTATAAAGGAAAAGTAGTATAAAGGATACCATCAAAGGGATATATGAATAGAAAAGATGAGCTGATTATGTGGCAAGAATGAAGAAAAATCAATGGAATAACCAGTTGCCATTCCATTACTATTCTCAAGCTTTTTAAGAGAAACAGATGGATCCCGCCCTCCCCCATCCCCCAAGTACTGTTGGTTGGATTCTCTGTGGCACACTTAGAAGACATGGATAAGAGTTGCATAGGAAGGGTAGGCATGAATGGATTGAGTTATTGATGATGGTGCCCAGACTGATGAGATCACAGATTCATTTAAGTACTTGTATGTACAAATAAGGAAATGTGCTCATCATGACTGTGACAACTACAGACCACAAATTCAGAAAGTGGCAAAGCTAAAGCTAGAGCTCAGGTCTTCACAATTCTAAACCATGACCTTTTAGAGGACAATTTTTCAGAACTTTAATTTCCATCTCTGATTTTATCCTACTGCAATCATGTCCAAGGTGTTGTCAAAGTCTATAAAAATTAGCACAACAAAAGAAATATTAGTTCATTTTAGTTATAAATTCCTTGTGTCATACAAAACTTTTACGAGCAAATTGTAAAGCAGCTCCCAAAAGCTTAGGAAATTGATTGCGCTTCTATTCATCAAACTTTATTAAATCATTATCGGATATTAAGCCCCTCTTTTTTCAAGTCATTTTGGTAGTTTTAGTGTATAAAAGACAAAATCAAAGAGAACCTGACTTCAAAAAGTTTATGTATTTTCTATGCGGGTTAGCAGTTTAAAGTGTGATACCTGAAACCAGGGGGTTTCATTTTCTTTCTCTTTTTTGCGGGGGGGTGGTGTTTAAGGGAACAACAAAATACCTTCCACTCATAGAGAAATAATAAATTGTTCATGGTATAAACATTTGCTATTCAACAAGGAGCAAATGTGTATGAAGTAATAAATAAAAACAGGATTACAAGCAGATGATAATTCTTCAATAAATACTAATTCTAAATTCTTTAATTTACACTAAAAATAATTCCTTCATGAGAAAAGGGCCATATTATGTTTCCCTAAAATACAGTAACTTCATGTTAAAAATCAGTCACTAAGCAAATTAAGAGTCAATGTATGTTGAGATAAGGATGCAGTAATATTACAAGGTTTACTTTTTGGTTAGAATAATTTAATTATTTTAAACCAGCTCTTACAATTTGACTTAGAACTTTTTTTCAAAACTTACTTTCAGAACTATGGAAAAAATGTACTTAGTAGAAGTATACTTATACTTTTAGCTATATTTTAGGTTACTGTCAGATTTCATTTAACCCTCCTCTCCTACTCAAAGCCCCTCCTACCCAGTCAAGATGTAGCTTTCTCATGTATGTAGATTTCTTTGTATAGTTATCTCATAAAATATTCAAGCTTTATTGGCTCTTTTAAGGTTATTTTACTATATAATTTATTGCAAAGCGAGCCTAATTGTGCTCATTCCAGTTGGCTCAAATCCAATTCTTACCACTGTCATTGCTACTAAAATAGTAGTCTTCAGTTTATGATTTGGAGGTAATATATAATAATCTAGCATTCCTTTAATAATATATGATCATTTCAGCATAAAAGTTTAAAATTTTCTTTTCTTACAAAAACCCAGTAAAGTTGGTGGTCCAAGTATTATTATTACCATTTAATAAACGAGGAAAGTGAAGCTCAAAATAGTTAAGGTCCTTGACCAAGATCAGGTAGCTATTAAGCATCAGAGCCCAAATGTGAGACTCAAATCTTTTGTCTCCAGAACTAATGTTTTTTCTCACGTACTGATTAGATGCTTGAAGTGTTGGCAATGAACACATCATTAAAAAAAAAAAAAAAGGAATTGGTATGACACATGACCTCTAAGATTTCCTTGTAGCACCAAATCTATGAGACTGTAAAAACGTCTTGGATTCTGAGACCAAACTATTCCTTGCTTTAACATGGCTAGTACTCATTCCTTCCCCGTTTGTTTGATAGCAGATGTTTGGGGAATGCTACTTATCTAGAGAATAAACTTTAGAAAGAAGCAATTCTGTGTTTCTTTACATCCATAACACTTTCTTCACTTTTTTACATTTTTCAGCTCCTTTCTTAGAGACTCAGTTCTTATGATGATGCTCCAGACTTTTCTCTCACTTTGTCTAATATGTATGAGTCATTCAGCTTCAAGGCATTCTTCTAACCATTTCTCATTCTATGGTGTAAACTAGGGGTGCGGAATCTGCAGCCTTCTAGGTCTTTGGGTGCAGCCTTGTGACTGAGTCCAAGTTTTACAGAACAAAGCCTTTCATTAAGGGGATTTGTTCTGTGAAGTTTGGATTCAGCTGCACTTGAGGACCCTAGAGGGCCACATGAGACCTGGTAGCCCCAGGTTCCCCACCTCTGGTCTAAACTTTCCTTTCTGTAAATCTGTTGTTCTCTTCCTTGTTTCCCCTTTGTGCATTTTTCACCTGCTATAGCTTCTTGTGTAGAATATGTATTTAGGACCCTATCAATAATTATTTAGGGCACACCTTCCACTCAAAAAGAAGAAAAAGGAATGCAATAAAAATAACCTTGCAGCACCTTTTACTTTTTATTTGAAGGACTAAGGATCTGCTATAAGTTTCATTAAACCGCTTTTTATATCATTATATAGGATGTATAAATGTATATAGTTTGCTCAAAGTTAAAGTTAGTAGGCTTTGCTGACCATATTTCACAGTGTAAGAGATTAGTATGGGCTGCCAAGACATAATACTATATCCACTGTGCTAACAGAGGGCTAATATAATAAGACCTTTGTCCCTGTTTTCTGTAGAAATGTTATTCTTGAACGTTCTGGCCATATTTCAACCCTGTTTGAAAAAAGAACCAGCATGTGTCTTTTTTTTTATGTTTGTGGTTAGGGATCCATGAATAATCTGCCCAAGATACCAAATGAGACACTTTTTTTAGTTCAAAGGTTATATTCATCCCTCCTCATGTATATAATTGTTTTCTATCTTTGGTCCTGAGTCCATACAAAAGCAACCCAGTTCTCTAAGATTTCAAAAATGCTTGTAAAAGGGACACACCTACTCTCTTGTTGAAAAATTATAAAAGGAAGAGAAACTGTCTATCAGTAAGATTCTTGATGCTATTTCCAAAGGATAGATTCTTAGTAAGGAGGGGAATGGTTTTCTTAAGGAGTATAATATTCTCTGTCGTATTTAATAGGCAGACATAGATAGACTCAAGCTTAATATTTGCCAGCCCATCTGTACCTTACATTGTTGTGATCTCTTAAGGCAATTTCCTGTTCCCCTCCCCTCATGTATGACCCAGTGTTGATATGATGAAAAATCAAGCCATGCTCATTTGTTTGCAAACAAATGTAAAACATGTGACTTCTAGGTGTTAGGGACATAAACATGGGGAAGCAAAAGAAAAATTCTGGTGAAAACTACTGTTTTGTTCTATATTAAGTTTTTTGGTCACATCTATTGCCGAGGAAACATGAAAAGGCACAATCAGAGCTATAAAGTCAAAGTATATTCAGTTGAGTGATGTAGTTTACAAAGGATCTAGAATACATTATTTAGAAATCTGAAGATGTTGGTAAGCACATTTAAGCAGACTGGAGATTCTTCTAGATATGTTTAAATTCATAACCTAAAAATAAGGGATTTTAAAAAGTCATTCTGAAAATGCATTAATATATTTATTAACTGCCTATTACATGTCAGGAACTGTGCTAGGCGTTGGGAATACAAAGATTAAAAAAAACATTCTTGACCTCATGGAGCTTACATTTTATAGGGGGAGTAAACATATATACAGATAAGTATATTCAAAATGTTTATGAAACAAATGCAGGGTAAATTTGAGATTGACAGACAGAGAACAGGTACTGGGGAGACCTAGAAAGACCTTTAAGTTGCAAAAATAGAGTACTATTTTGATTAGAAAATACTAGACAATGCTATTTATTTATAAAGAAAAAAATCTCGTGTGATGTGATATTTGTGATTTTTGTTTTTAAGTGCTTTTGAAAAGATTATAAAACAATTGGTTTTCTACATTTCAAGAATAAATCTTAAAACCTTATTTAGAAAATTTCTTCAATATCTTCTTTTAGATAGTTCATTTTGATTTCATCTTGAATGTGTAAGGTTGCGGAAGTAATCATGCTAACTTAGAAGAAAAAAAATAACAATAAACCACCAACACATTTCCATTTTTAGTTGATCTGTTACCATTGTCAGCCTCAATTTTTTCTTCTTCTATTTTTAATTTTGGGAAGTTGAATTCTGTGTTATATTATACTTGTAACTATTGTGTTTTGAACTGCTGTGTTTTTACAGAAACAAAGAATCCCATGTTTTACCGAAATATATTCTATCACTGTAAGAGTATCCCAGTTTTAGAGAATAGTACTTCTTATTCAAAACAAATTGTAAAATGAACCAATTTCATTTCATTTTGAACATCGTTGCTTTGCTATCATAATGAAGGCTGAGGTTGTTATTCTTAATTCAGTGGAAGATGTCAGAAGCCAAGTATATATGATCCTGACCAAAATGGATGGTGTTCAAACCTTTGAGCTTGTCTAATCCATTAGAACAAATTATGTGGCCCCACTATGTGTGAGTGTCCTGGAAATGACCAATTTATGAATCATTTACTTAGCCTTGGGCAAATTGGGCAGGCTAAATTTTAGATCCACATCCAATTTACATGTGCTGGATGACCTTAGACTTTAGGAGATACATTAAGGGACTAACATTTAATCAATGAATCTGAGCTTTGTTGCCATTTTACAAAGAAAATGAATTCATTTACTCTTGAAAAGCTACAGCAATTAAAATAAACTGGGAAATCAAGATAGTTTTCTTTTTTCTTAATGGCTAAACTAATAAGCGACATTGTTATGAATTACCAAACACTTAAAGGATAACTTTCCTCCTCCTTCCCTTCACAATTGGAGGCAATAGTCTTATTTCTCACAAAAATTACTAATACAAGGGCCTCCCTTATCTCTTCATGTCCAGAATCCCTGATTCTATTTGTATAGTTTCTCTCTTAACCAATGCAGATCACAGCCATTTGACATAATCCATGATCTTTGTGGGGTTTCTGTGGCCAAAACATTCATCGCTTGGTAAAGAGCCCCTGCGAATGAAACCAATTTGGTCCTCAAGTGAAAGACTTGAAGAGTATCTCATTGGGTTTGGACTAGAAATGTTTTCAGTTTGATAGAACCTGCCAGCACTTAAGCTCCACTGTTATAACCCATGAGAGAACCCGTGGTCACAGGTATACCACAGTGAGGCATCAGAGTAAGACTTAATTGGAGGCTCTTTTCCTTTTTTGCGTGTAAACAATCGTGTTTTCACAGTTGTATTCTTTTTTTTTTAAATGTTGTAACAATATTTTATGATCTCCGTTTATGAGTTTAGTCCCACCATGTTGTTTTGTATATAAGCTATAATCTAGAATTAAGTTAGGCACCTTTCAGGGTATTTAGTAATTTATATTTCCCTGGCATTCAGTAGTACTCATGGGGCTTGAAAGAGTTATTGCACTTCCCTAATTGCTTTATTTATTTCCAGGTAGTAACTTATATCCTGGCAGTATCTTGCAGAGTGTAAAATAGAAACATCTTAGCGTTTTCTCTCTGCTCTATCTTCAATTTTTATTTTTTGGTCCATATGGTGATATGTGAGTTGAGAGAACCAAGAAAATCTTGTTTAAAATCAAGTAAGTATTTCTATGTGAAGTTTGATTGAAATATATCATCCTCTTGTTATTTTTGAGATTGCACATTATCCTGAGCTTTTCTGATAGGCTGTGTGAAATGTTAGATTTCTCATAGAAATATGAAGAAAAGTAAACATTCACATATTCTAATCGTATACCTATGAAAAGGTACAGGCAAAAAAGAGAAATTAATATTCTGTTTTCCTCCACAGTCTCCAAACGTCCACAACTACCCGGATATGGAAGCTGTTCCCCTCTTGTTAAATAACATGAAAACGGAACCCCCGGAGGACTCGTTATCCACAGATCACTTCCAAACACAAACTGAGCCAGTGGACTTGTCCATAAACAAAGCCAGGACATCCCCTACAGCAGTTTCATCCTCCCCAGTTTCCATGACAGCCTCTGCCTCCTCTCCTTCCTCTACGTCAACTTCATCATCGTCTTCTAGTCGTCCAGCCTCATCCCCAACTGTTATCACGTCAGTATCTTCAGCATCATCTGCGCCAACAGTATTAACTCCAGGGCCTCTTGTGGCCTCTGCATCTGGTGTGGGAGGCCAGCAGTTTTTGCACATTATCCATCCAGTACCACCTTCAAGCCCCATGAATTTACAGTCTAACAAACTGAGTCATGTTCACCGCATCCCAGTGGTGGTACAGTCGGTGCCTGTTGTCTATACGGCAGTGCGGTCACCTGGGAATATGAACAACACTATAGTAGTGCCGTTGCTGGAGGATGGGAGAAGCCATGTCAAAGGTAAGACAAAGAAAGAGGTCAAGTTTTATTTTAGGTCCAAGGGTAGCTTTAAAAATAATTGCAGTAAAGTCCACCTGGGGCCTACAGCCCTTTGCTTTGGTGAAGGTTCCATTCCAAAATAATTCTGTCTTAATTTAAATAAGAAAAGCATGCATCTGAGCCAGTAAACATTCTACTTGGGGCTGTGATGAGTGGTAAAACACATACACACAGATCTGTATATCTGTTATTTAATATATATACACACACACATACATACATACATACATACATACATAACATTCCAATTTTGACTGAAAGTAATGAGTGTATATTTTTACTGTAGAATCCAGACATTTTAAATTTTAGCACATAAGACATTAATTAATATCTGCTGTGATACTTACCTTTGTAAGCAGTGGATGGAGAAGGTACGGTTGGTTCATTTATTGGTGAAGCATGCAGATATAAATACCTTCTTGTTGAAATTAGTCATCATGAAGATTTTCCCTTATAAATCAGTGTTTCTTCTAGTTGTTCATCCTGAAACATTTTTTTTTTAGATGACAGGTAAAGTGCCGTGGGACTGCAGTGTGTGGGCTTTGGTAGTTATTGCAGTTGTGCAACTTGGAGTCACTTGTAGGTTGTTAACATGTCAGTGAAATAACACATCCAACAGTTGAATGTTTGGCTATAAAAATAACACATAGTTTTGGCTCGCTCCTTCCACCTCCACTTTCCTCTAAATGAGGTGATGCCTCAGTTGGGTGGGAGCATTTTAAGATGCAGTCAGAATCCTTTAGGGATAAGGGGTAAGGAAGACAGTTGACGACTACATATGTAATACCCTGATGAGCCCCAGTTGCTTAATGAAGACCTTGGTAATTATTCAGCAGTTTTTGAAGATGTTCCTTTGGCTTTTTATCCTTTCTTAGTCTTGAGGTAATTTTCTATTTTTTATTTCATTTTATTATTTTTTTTGCCAGGTTGCTATACAGTAATGGCTTCATGATTTCCCTTCTTCTCCTCCTTTTTGTACTGGAATCTGTGTGTGAAATCATATAAGCCAGCTTTCAGCAGAAATAGACCATGGCCATTTTCATAGGCTCATTTTTGTCAGAGTATATGTAAGCACATGGTGACTTAAGATCTTTTAGTATACCTTTTAAGGGCAGCTAGATAGCACAGTGGATAGAGTTCTGGGCCTGGAGTCAGGAAGACTTGAGTATAAATCTGGCCTCAGACACTTATTAGCTGCGTGACCCTGGGCAAGTCACATAACCCTGTTTACTTTAGTTTCCTCATCTGTCAAATGAACTGGGGAATGAAATGGCAAACTATTCCAGTATCTTTGCCAAGAAAACCCCAAATGGGGTCACGAAGAGTTGGACTGAAAACAACTGAACCACAACTACCGAGCTGCCAAGGTATTGCCAGTTCCTTCCTAGCTTGTGAAAACAATTCATCAATCCCTCAATAAGCACTTATTTGTTCCCTAAGAGCCGGGTGCTATTCTAGGAGTTGGGAATGCAATGGCAAAACCAAAATTTTCTTTCCCCCAAAGAGCTTCCATTCTATCAAGGGAAATAATATGTACACATTGAAATAAATTCTCATACCAGTTTCATCAGAAAGATCTTTGGATTGATCACACTAAGAGGACTTTGCCTACAAAGGCAAGATGCAGCCACTTTGACTCACTCGTATGAGTTTGTCATATTAGAACTCACATCTTACGCTGCTATTGTCGGTGACCAGTAACCACCACTGTTGTATCTGCAGTGTAGAAGTAGAGAGAAAGAAAAGAAATTGTTATTTTTTAATGGATTTCATTACAGCCAAACTGTTTGTCTAGCTTGTATTCCTGATTAGAATGAGTAGGTCAGTTTTATTATTGATAATAGTAATACATGAAGACAAGATGATTTATTCTTTTAAAGAGTAATTCACAGATAGATTTGTTATTTCTGTTTTTTTTTTTTAGAAAAGTTTCATTGCTTAAACCCTAAAGCCAATAGTTTAAGTATCATCCTTTTATTCCTCTATAGTTGATTCCCTTTCTCATTTCCCAAAGAAACAATCCAAACCTTCTTTTCTCTTCTCAAGCCTCCCACACCTCCATCCCCACTCTCTATTAGCTGGGGACCTGCCTTTTAATTTGCTGAGAAAATTAAATTCTTTTTTTTCCACCTCAAGCCTCTTGACATCATCTCTTTCTTTACCTGGGTCTCTGAAAAAGAGATGACTCTTCTTAAACCCTATTGACGTGTGTCTTTGACTTCCATCCCCTCCTATCTTCTCCCACTGATTCCCGCCTCAGTCATCCCCCTTCTCTCTAATATTAATTACTGGTTCTTTTCCTGCTGCCTTCCAATAAGCTCAAGTCTCTCCCATCTTCAAGAAAAAAAAAGTCTTCATTAGATGCTATATTCCCCTCAAACTAGCATCTTATGTATTTCCTCCCTCTCTCAGCCAGACTTCTTGAAAAAAAATGCATACACTTGCTACCTCTACTTCTTCTCTTCTCACTCATTCCTCAACCCTTTGCAACTCGACCTTCAAATCCATCACTAAAATGAAACCACCCTTTCCAAAATTAACATCTTTAATTAAATAACATATTAGTCTTCTCATCATCATCATCCTTCTTCTTGGCCTGTATGCTGCATTAGACACTGCTGACCTATCCTGCTGAATTCTTGATCCTTTCTGGCTCTCCTTATTTCTTCTCCTCCCACCTCTCTAATTGCTCTGCTCTGTCTCAGTCTCCTTTATTTCATTTTCATCCATATCATACTCCCGAACTGTGGTTATTCCCCAAGTGTCTATCCTTGGCCCTCTTCTCTATTTACACACACTTTCTTGGTGGCCTCATTAACTCCCAAGGGTGTAGTTATTATTATTTTTTGTTTTGGTTTGGTTTGGGTTTTGTGTTTTGTTTTGGTTTGTTTTTTTTTTTGGCTAGGCAGTAGGGTTAAGTTACTTGCCCAGGGTCACATAGCTAGTAAATGTCAAGTGTCTGAGGCCCAGATATGAAGTCAGGTCCTCCTGACTCCAGGGCCAGTGCTCTATCCACCGATCCACCTTTATATATACAACTCAGTCTCTCCACTGAACTTAAGTCTCATATCACCAATGAGTAATGGATATTTCAAACTAGATATTCTAGGAATATCACCAACATGGTATGTCTAAAATAGAAGTTGTTATCTATTTACCCAATCTCATCAGTTTCCCAAACTTCCCTAATTCTGTTGATGACACACCACACCTTGCGTCAGTAAACATTTATTAAGTGCCTACTATGTGCCAGGCATTTTGCTAAGTATTGGTGATACAGAACTCACAATTGAGTGGAGGACACAAGAAGCAAACAAATATGTACAAATAAGCTAATGAAAAGAGGGAAGGCACTAGAATTAAAGAGGCTTTAGAAAAGCTTCCTGTAGAAGATGGGATTTTAGTTAGGTCTTAAAGGAAGCCAGTAAGCAGAGATGAGAAAGAAGACCTTTCCAGGCATGGAAGACAACCAGAGAAAATGCCAAGAGCCTAAAGATGGAGTTCCTGTTTACGGAACATGTCAGCCAGTGTCACAGGGTCAAAGAGTACATACTAGAAAGATATGAAACCACTCAGTTCTGAAGGGCTTTGAATGCCAGAAGATTTTGTTTTTGATCCTGAAGGGTTATTGGGAGCCACAGACATTTATCGAATGGGGCAGTGACATGGTTGGACCTGTGCTTTAGGGAAAATTGCTTTGGTGGCTAACTGCAAAATGGATTGGAATTGGGAGGGGCTTGCAGACTGTTGTAGTGATTGTAGTCCAGGTGTGAAAATGAGGAGGGCCTGTACCAGAGAGGTGGCAGTTTCAGAGAAGGAAATGTAGTTGATAAATGCTGCAAAGGCAAAATTGACAACCCTTGACAATAGTTTGGACGTGGTAGGGTGAGAGATAGTGAGGAGTCCAGGATAACACCTCTGTTGCTAGCCTGAGAGCCTGGGAAAATGGTGTTGCTCTCTGCAGTGGTGGGGAAGGTAGGAATCGGGGATGGGAAGGGGAAAGATAATGTCCCCAAAGTTCAAAATTCCTCACTGTCCCTCAACACACACATCCATGCAGTTGCCAAATCTTACTCCTTCCACCTCCACAATATCTCTTGCACCTGAATCCTTCTTTTTACTGACAAAGTCAATGCCCTCAGGCCCTGAACACCTCTTGTCTACCGTGGATCTTCTAAATGTTTTTGCTGCTCAAATCTCTCTCTATTACTGTCATCCTCCACACAGTTGCTAAAGTGATTTTCTCTTCCTGTCACTCCTCTACTCAGTAAGTCCTAGTGGCTTCCTGTTGCTTCTAGGATAAAATATAAACTCCTCTGTTTAGCTTTTAAATACTTTTACAACTTAGATCCAACCTGTCTTTCCAAACTCACTGTACGTTATTCCTCTTCCTACATATTGCAATCCAGCCAAAGTGTCTTCTCTCTGTTCCTCACCCAAGACATTCCATTGCTTGTACCTCTGTCTTTGCACTGGCCATCCCCCATAGCTGCAATGCACGTAAACTCTACCTATAGAAGCTCTCTTTTTCGAGCTGTAACTCAAACACCAGCTTCTTCTACGTAAAGCCTTCCCTGATTCCCCCCAACTGCTAGTGCCATCCCTTGCAAGTTAACTCGTAAGCAATGCTGTATTTATTCTGTATGTAACTAATTATATATGTACTTGTCTACCTCATTAAAATGTAAGCTCATTGGTAGTAGAGATTGTTTCATTGTTTGAATTTGTATAGCCTATGTGGTTCATGGCATAGTGCATATTAATCAGTGTTTATTGATTGCCATTAGAGCATTTTATAAATAACTTAACCATGTGAATACAATAAACTGCCATTTTTATGTATTGCTATTTAATGGAAATGCCACTTTTATAATATGATACTGACTGGTAAAGAAGATTCTTATAGTGCCTTTTATGTAATTTTATTGAGTTTTCAAAAAAATTCACTTTTAAGGGGAAAAGGAAGAGCATTGACAACTGTTATCTGCCATCATTCAAGTAGGAGAAAAATTTTTTCTACAAATTTTTAGGGTGAGTCATCAAATTTCATATTTGTAGGAAAACATTTTTGTTGAATGATCTTGGTCTCAGCCAATTCTCTCATTTTTCAATGTATGTGAACATAAATGAGTAACTTTGACATGTTATTTTTTGTTGAGGTTTGTGGGGTTTTTTTTTGGTCTCTATAATAGCATTTGTTTTTTAATCATAAAGCTATTGAATAGAATCAAACACCTTACAGGATTTAAGGCTTTTCATAGCCTAAAGTGAAAAAGATTGAGAAATAAGGAGGAAACGAATAAAAAAAGAAAAAACCCTACTCGAAAAGCTGAAACATCTCCTAAAGTGAAAGTTGGGTCAGATTTCTAAGGAGTGGAGCATAACTTTAATAAGCTTAGCAGCAGATTCAGGTCAGAAAAGCTGAAGGTGTATCAGAAGATTGGAATGCTACAGGGTTGAAACATGAAAGTGATTATAGGTATGACCATCAGCAGTATGGAGCAACTGAATGGGCAGAAGTTTCTTTTAGATAATCTAATGGTATCAAAGGGGATAAAAGCTACTAGTGTGTGACTGGTTGAGTGGATAGAGACTGACCCAAGAGGGAGGGGGAGGAAACGTAGAGGCAACAGAGAATTTGGAGAGAGTCAATGGTTCTTGAGTAATGATGAGGAAATACTTGAGTTATAGGGGAAGACCTTGGTATGGGCTGGAAGCCTGATGGTGTAAGTACCTGTAATGGCTGTCTTTAGGTCTTCATCCCTTTTGCCACTCTTGTGGTGGTGATGATTGAGTCAGATGTTTCCTGGGTTTCTTTCTTGAACCAAATTCGTGGCGTGGTTGTTCTAGTATCCCTAAATTGTATGTGTAGATATAGGGAAGCTATAAAATGTCAAGTTCAGTCCATCAGTAAGCATTAATTAAGTGGCTACTATGTGTTATGCACAATCCTTTTAAAGTCCTTTTTATATGTAATATCCGGTACCCTTGACCTGCTGGTGTGAGAGCAGGTTGGAATCAACAGGAAAATCCAGAAAACAGTAGATTTTGACATGCAGAGAACAGATTTTGATATGCCTGCCCGAGAGCTGTGCGGCCACTACAGGGCGTGTGGTTGTGTGTATACACCAGGGGTGGGGAACCCACCCCTTGAGTGGTCTTTAAGTCCTCGGGCAAGGCCTTTTGACTGAGTCCAAGCTTTATAGAATAAATCCTTTTATTAAGGGATTTGTTCTGAAGTTTGGATTCAGTCAAAGGGCTGCACCTGAGGACCTAGAGGGCCACATGTGGCCTCAAGACTGCAGGTTCCTGAGGCCTGATATACGTTATTCTAATACTAAAGTTATTATTAACAGAGATATAATCAAACATGGAAATCTGGTGCTATATTCTCATATGCATGAATATTTACCTGAAATCATTATAAGGTTCACCAGCTACCATTCTGGAAATTAGGGTATAGTATAACTTGTAACAGTAAGTCTTGTCATGCTGTTCCAGCCTATAAAATGATAAGAATAGTAAATCTTTACATTGACTAGGAATTGATTTGACTAATATTAGTAAGATAATATTAATAATATTAGTAATATAATATTATATATTAAAGAAGTTTTGCAATTCCCCAAAGGCACTTTCATGCTGCTAATCTCCTTTCTTTAATGCTGGACCAACTTACTGTCAAAGGCCATTTCTTCTTTAAACTTTGTGTCTTTTTCTTCCGCTAATATGATTTTCTGCACAGACTAGTTACTTTAATATTTATTGAGTTTACTTTAACTTAATTTCATTAGCTAAGTGGCAGTTAGAGTTCTATTGCATCCTAAGAAAGCATTATAACATGTATTTTGGCTACAGGTTAAGATAGAGAAACATTCTTTTTTCATTGTAATGTATAAGTTCTTTAGGTCTGAGAATGGTTTTTAAATTCATTTTTCACCTTGTAAAATATTTTCTGATCTAATTTTCTAATCAGTGTTTTCTAATAATACACATATAGAATTATATAAAGCTTTTGTTGATTGATCACTTGATTGGCTGATGTGAAAAAAGCTGATGAAGAAAATCAACCTGAAGGGAGAGAAGGAGTAGATACACATTTTGTTGTTGTTGTTACTCAGTTGTTTCAGTAATATGTGACTCTTTGTGACCCCATTTGGAGTTTTCTTGGCAAATATACTGGAGTGGTTTGGCTTATCCTTCTCCAGCTCATTTTATAGATGAGGAAACTGAGGTAAACAGGATTAAGTGACTTGCCCAGAGTTGCATAGCCAGTAAGTGTCTGAGGCCAGATTTGAACTCATGAAGATGAGTTTTCCTGACTTCAGGCCTAGCACTTTATCTACTGTACCACCTAATTGCCTTCTCTATACAGATCACACATGGTAAAATGTAAAAGCTTAGAAATTCTTTCTTGACTCCGTTATTCATTTTGCAACGTATAGGGCAACACTCACAGGTTGTATTGTGTGGTTGTGTGTGGTTTGTCCTTTGTTCTCGAAGAGGACTGTGACATCAGGGAGATGATGACATGACTTGCAATTGACTTTGATTTGAGTTGGCTGTGCAAGGTCACCAGCCTCACTTTCTCCTCCAGAGCCATCTGTGTCCAGTAGCCAGGTATCAATCAGGACAACTAGAGATGGCCCAGGATACAGTGGGAGACCTTGGCCCTTTTAAGCTAAGATCTTTCCAGGTTCTCACTTGGAGGGAGGCAATGCCCGTTAGGCCAATGGTAAATCAGCTGATTGTCAAAATCCTATCCTGATTCATTTATATAATATGCAAATAAAGATATCATAGAAAGTTGGTCAGTGGTAAAAGGAATGCCACCTTCATGTTAAGGAATAGATAATTTCTGTAAAACACTGTTTTATTTACCTAATTTGACTCAGTGTCTCCTGAAAATAGAAATTCAGGATAAATTGTGATAAATTGGTCGTATCTAGGTAACTAGAATGAGGAACTACAGGAAAGGCTAGATAGTCTTCATCCTAACAGTTACAAAGATAACCAGGTTGGAGTTAGGCAAATGTTTGTCTTTAATTCTATGGCACTATAAGGTAAATCTCTGGAGGAGAGCAGCTCTGAAGAGGGGAACCCAAGGGAGGCTACATGCATCACTCTATATACATGACACCAGGACCTTCCTTTTCTATTAATTTGGATATGAATGCAGAATAAACTATTAGAAGAACACTACTTTGAGATCTTGTGTTTTAACAAGGGGAGAGAAACAGGTGATGATAATGTAGAGGACAGAAGAGAGGATACCCACTTAGAAAAGATGTCATTTAAGGACAGCCAAAAGTTCACCAGGTTTTCATGATGGTTACACATAGAGGACCCTTGTATGCAAAGTCTTATGGAGTAAAGACATAAGTAACTTGGGAAAATACTCAGCCTAGTGTACCTTGGACATGGGGTTCCAAACAAGTTACTTGTGATTTTTTTTTCTTTTTCTAAACAAAATGTGTCTTTGAGATGTGGCACTTAGTGTAGGGTTTTGGTGGCAGCTTTATGAGTTGTCAAGTGGAAAGATTTTCCGGAGTTTCTGGATTTTCTTCAGTGAAATAAAATCTGGAGGAAAAGAACACAAGAGAATATATATAAACCCCAAATAACTCTATATATGACTTCGAGAGGAATTTTTGTGTTTATATGTGAATATGACATATACGTAAGTTTTGAGAATTTAAAATATTGGAGATAATTTAAGCCATATTGTGAGGTTCTCAGGAAAAACTGAAAAGTCATGTTGATAAGCTTTTAGTAAGTGATAAGTATATGTTGGGCACTATATTAAGCACTGGAAATACAGAGAAAGAGGAGCTCACATGGATGAGACAACCTGCAGACAACTATGTATGAACTGGATGTATAAAGGATAAATTAAAAATCATCTCAGAGAGAAGGCACTGAGGCTAATGAGGATCATTCTTGAGAAGGTGAGGCTTAAACTAAGACCTGAAGGAAACCATGCATGCCAGGAGGCAGCCATGAAGAGAGAATTAAACTCATGGTGGACAGCCAGTGAAATGCTTGGACTAAGGAGATGGAGTATGGAGTATGAGGAACAGCAAAGAAACCAATGTCACTGGATTCCAGAGTATATGGGAGGGAAGTAAAGTGAAAGAAGACCGAAAAGGTAGAAAGGAGTCAGATTATTATCAACAGCTTTAAAAGCCAAACAGTATATGTGACAGTCATTTTAGGGCTAGTGTAGGTGAGGGCAGAGAAACTCATCAGTAGACGGTTGATCATCTGGTGATAATTTTTGGGTTTTTTGCATTGTGGATGTTGGTTTTGTTATTGCTTTGGGGAGTGTTTTTTGTTTGTTTTTGTTTTGTAAGAGGAGAATGGTGGGACACATCAACTCATGAAACTATATATATCTGGTGAAGCAAAAAGAGCTTAGGAAAAACATCCATGGTAAGAGTGTCCACCCAGAATGTTCATGAACCTCTAAAAGTATAGAAGTGGATGACCAAGGCAGTCCTGCTCTACTGCTAAGAAATTTTCTGTGCTTTAATTAAGTGCAGCGTATGGCACTGTGCGCCACTGGGTGTGCCCAAAATACCTATAGCCACCCCTTTCTGAAACAGTGCTACCCTCATATTTAGACACAGGAAGAAAGTGGGGAATGTTCCAGAAATATGCCATATTTTTCATAGCAGCCATTCCTACTTCAAATGAGATGTAGCCTTGGGCATGGTTGAAATAAGCAAACCCCATTTCCCTCCTGCAGGCTATTACTTTTTTCAGCAGCCCACAAGAACAGACCACACGTGTATTTTTAGCATCTGCATAATTTATGTTTGTGGAGGAAAACTGTGGACATCATACAACCCCAGTAGTGCCGTGAATACTACAGAGCCTTCAGGACTCAGAAGCCCTGGCTACAAGCTTTATAGTCAACCCTGACTTTTTGCTCTCATGGAGGCCCCATCTTGGACCACTTCTTTTCCAACGGGTTCTTTCCACGGTGGCCAATTTTTGTAGCTGCTTCAGATTATCGGCTTGTCCTTGAAGTATTTCTTCTCCCCACCTTACATGAGTGACCTCATTTAGCCCGCCATCCAGCAACACGTTTGGAATGCTGGTGTCATCTGTCCACACCACCAGAATAGTGCAGTGCAGCTGACCTAGTGTAAGGTCAATTAGTTTGCTTGTGGAGTCAGTTAGTAAACTTTGCTTTGGGTATTTTTAACCTTCAGTTCATTGTTATAGACTATAGATTACATTTTTCCAAGCACAAAACACAGTTCTCTGATGAAAAATAGAAATACTTAAGATCTGTTTCTGTTGTTGTTGTTGTTGTTGTTGTTTTGAAGTTTTATGTTTCATCAGCACTAAAATTACTAATTACTACTTACTATTACTAATTACTAATAATTACTACTAGGTCCAGTGGCCATTTGAAGGTTTAAAGTTTAAGGGTTTGGGGGTGTTTTTTTTTGTTTTGGGGTTTTTTTGTTTGGTTTTCTGATTCCTTCTCTTAGTTTTCCGAATTCATATAGGCCTAGGCCCCAGGTAGCTGCCATTTTGCTCCTTTGGACTTCTCTGTCCAGACTGACCGTTGACACCCCACTTCCTCCCCAGTTTTGGAACCATAATCAACATTGTTCCTGGAAAGAATATGTCATTCTACTCTCCTAGAATTCCATTCTCTGTCCCAGTAACTTTCCAAACCCAAATATCTCCCTTTCCTGGCCTTACTCTCATATATGTGTTATCTCCAATCCTGTTAAGCTCTTTGAGGGCAAGTACTGAATTTGCTGTTATATTTCTATCTCGGTGCTTAACATAGTCCTTGGCATGCTGAGTGTTTAATAAATTCTTTTTCATCCATTCATTGTCTTTAAGTCTAAAAGTTGACAGAACAAAAATGTTTCATTGAATTACAATTGATCATTTATGGATAGTGTGGAGAGACTGCATGGCATAGTAGATATAGAACCAGCTCAGAGCCACAAAACCTGTGTTCAGGTGCTGACTCTGACACATGTGTGTCACAACCTTATGACCCCAGACAGATCTTTTAACCTCTCAGTGCTATAATCAACTAAGATTAAAAGTTGCAAAGAAGTTGCAAACCTTGGGCACCTAGGTGGCGCAGTGGATAGAGCACCGGCCCTGAAGTCAAGAGGACCTGAGTTCAAATCCGGCCTCAGACTAAACACTTGACAGTAGCTGTGTGACCCTGGGCAAGTCGCTTAACCCCAATTGCCTAAAAAAAAAAGTTGCAAACCTGCATTGGTAGAATTTGCTCATCCTTGAGTTCCCTATACCAATGAAATCACAGGCTCAGACTCCATCTCTAAATTTTACAAATTTACAATTTAACTAATTTAAAATAAAATTTACAAACTGAAACTTAGCAAAAAGGATAGTAATAGTGCCTTGAGTGCATTGGAGCAGGTATTCCATATCTCTGAAAATCTGGTAATTAAGTTTGGACTTGTACAAAGCAGGAAATCAATAAATGATTTATCAGTGAATTGACTTGTATTTAGTTTCATGAAACCTGTTTTTTCATTTGTTTGGCTTTCCATGTCTCTTTCTTTTCCTAATCTTATTCCCAGCATGGAGATTTTTCTACTGGAAACTTAGTCTCTTATTTGTTTCTTCCGGAAGTGCACAAGCATCATCAAGGATGAACATGCCCCAGCGAAGAATTGGCTTCTTCTGTCCTTGTTACTGTTTATCTGAAATGTCTGCAATCTGTCAGTCCCTCTGCTTCCTCTGGCAGAAACCAGATTGGCTCCTCGAAGGAAGCAAGTGGATAACTTGTGTTAGGAACAAGCTGCGAGGAGAGAGACAGAGGCTGCGTCAATACAGTGCCAACGAAGCCAGCTGAAAAGTTAAAAACCCAGCCAAATGCTCATTGTTTGTATGTGAAAAGTTGAAGTTCTAGCTATTTTTTGCCCACTGAGCTGACCAGTTGTTTTGGCATCTTGTGGATAAAATTAGAGAGTAAGGAGGGGATGGGAAGAAGAAAAGCCATCTAGTGCAGAGTGAGTCATATAGTATAAAGATGGTGAATGGTGGAAGCAAAAATAAATAAATGACAACTCCATCAATTAGCTGAAATAACTAAAGCCAGACTTGAACAAAGTGATTGTGTTTTCGTTCTGCTATAGAATCATTGAGTAAAACAGCCTGGGTATGCTCTTTTTATTTTTATAAATCGAGAGGACTCCTTCAGTAAGAAGTCTTAATTTATGTTTAAATAAATGTGAAAATCTGGTAATATTTCACTAACATTATTTCTTCATACATCTCCACGTATTTTTATTTATACTACACATGCAAAGTTTTCTATAGTAACATTTAAGATATTTAATGTTAAACCCTGGATTTTGAAATGTAAGACAAATTTGTCTCATTATTGAATACTTCTTTTTAAACAGGCTTTTTTCTCTTCTCACTTCAAATGTTGCCTTGAAAGAATACAGTATTTCTAATTTCACTCCAATTATACAAGTGCTATTATTTCCTGGAGAGAAATTCTTGGTTTTTATGTTAAAATGTGTATATTCCTGATATGTCTTTGGTATGATATTTAGATTATGTGGCTATTGCTTGAGGCCTTATTTTGCAAGCATTTGGCAACTGAACTGCTTACTCTTGCTCTAGGACTTGGCGAGGGCAAAAAAAGAGGGGGGAACATGTGATTAAAAATTATTCTCTCAGAATCATTCATTTTCATTTTGAAATGTTCATTGAGACTGGATCTTTTAAGTAGATTTTTTTTTTTTTCAAAATAGGCCCTCTTCCCCCTATAAATTTATGTTTCTAATCCTAGGCATTTACTTAACTCTCTCTACCAACCTTCTTTGGTTAATGAGTACTTTGATTCAGTTTGATTTGATTAACTAGTTTAAACTGCTTTGGGTTCTTTGGAGAACAGATATAATATCAAACTAATAGTTGTTAAGAGTTTGTCTCCTAATAAGTAATAGTAGGATTATTAAAAATAATTACAGAGTTCTATCCTTAGCTGCTAATTTCAGTTATTATAATAGGTGAATTCTTATGTGTGGTGCAGGAGACCATTTGGGGTTGAAATCTGATCATTGAGTCGTTTACTTAATGTGGCGTTGCACAATCCTTGAATTCCCTCAATTTCCTCATCTGTTAAACAAGAGGTTAGGACCAGATTATTTATAAGGTCCTCTCTCTCTCTCTCTCCCCCTCTCCCTCTCTCCCTCTCTCCTCTTCTTTCCACACACACACACATGCACACGTATATGTATATACACAGATGTGTATGTATGTATATATGTATGTATGTATGTATGTATGTATAAATTTATGGCTTAGGTATACTATCTCTTCTTTTTTTATACGCAGGGTCATACTGCATTACCAGCCACTTCATGAATGTGAAGAGGAGGTGATAGTCTTACTCTACTATGTGCTGGCCAGATTGTGTCTGGAGTGTTGTATTCAGTTCTGAGCACTGCATTTTAGGGGGAAAAAAGATGAAATCAAGCATGTTGCAAAAGGGGCATCCAGGGTGATGAGGGGATTGAAGACCATGCTATTTGAGTAAAGAAACCAAGAATGTTTAGCCTAGAAAATATAAGATTGAAGTGGTCTTTTGCAGCATGGCATATTCCTCCTCCAAAATCAGCATCTGAGCACAAGATTAGAGTGCCCTGTGACTGAGGAGCTGCTTAATCAATGTGTTTTTGTTTTTTTTTTTTATTCTGGATCTTGAATTTCATCCATGTAGAGGATTGCCTTTGTGGAAACTTTCTCTAATAATGCAGACTGACAACTGGCTGGAAATTTTAGTACTCTTAGAGAGTAACCTTGGGCACTGTGAGGTTTTGTCTGTGCCTGTGGTCACATAGGTCTGAGTTGGGTCTTCCTGATTTCAAGAATTGCCTTTTATATGTTACTCTGCATATATCCTCCCTCACTGTATTATATTGTACATTCAACTCTATCATATCTAGTACAAACTGTTTTCAAACTTGAGATTGGGAGCAGGGTGGGTAGTAGGACGAAGAAGCCATTTTCTCTCTACAACCCCAACCTTCCAACAATTTTATATGTTTTCATAGACATCTCTTTCATGGGAATTATATGTTTAAGTTTATTTGTGCTTAGATATGTGAAATAATTATATGTATAGAAATTCACTTGTAAGTCAAAAACAAGCTAGACATCATGAACAATAGTAATTTGTAATAAGGTTAAAAAAAATAGGTTAAGGCCATCTTATAAAGTAGAGCAGCTGGGTGGCGCAGTGGATAGAGTGCTGTATCTGGAGTCAGAAAGACCTATTTTGCTGAATTCAAACCTTGTCTCAGACAATTACTAGCTGTGTGACCCTGGGCAAGTCACTTAAACCTTTTTGCCTTGGTTTCCGTCTGTAAAATGAGCTGGAGAAGGAAATGGCAAACCACATCAGTATCTTTGCCAAGAAAACCCTAAATGGGGTCACACAGCCTTAGACACAACTGAAAACAACTGAACAACAATAACAAAAGCTTATCAAAGACTTAACATGTGAAACAGGAGATAAATTTTTTGAGGACAAGTACTTTGTCCTTATTGCTGGCTTCGTAACTCCTAGAGAAGTACTTGTACTTGGTAGATGCATAATAAATATTTACTAAATTGAAGGAGAGAGAATTTTGTACAAGTTGGATTGCTTAGAGTCTTAAAGGGAACCTAACTGAGATGCTGTTCCTTAACTGTATCTCAGCTACCTTGCATGGCCAGGAGCATAGGAAAAACACTATAGGAGCAGAATGAAATTAAGAATAGAAGACACACACAATGAGAAGAAATTCGTAGGGCTTGGGCTGCTACAATGAAGTAGTCTCTAAGGGAGACCTATCACCACAGCTGGATGAAGTTGGAGTCTGTAATTATTCTATTTATCTGTAACTGATTAAATTTATATAGTGTATCCCCTTATAAATTCTCACACCCCTAGTAAAGTAGGTTTTATTTGCACTCAACATCCCTGGACTGAAACAGTATTGCTGTCAGTGACCTGCAACTGAAAAGGGATGTGGAGGATAGGAAAGGACTGTCTGTCAGAGGCCGTAACCTGAGAAAATCCATTCCCAGACTCCTTGAGTGGCAACAGCACCATCAAAAAACCTATTTCTGTTTTATAGTTCTTGAGCCATATGCTGTTTCTACGTGTTCTTGAATATATTCTGCCTCAGTTGTTGCCCCAAATTTGCTTTATTTCATAGTGTTTAATATTTAAATCTAATGTCTGGTAGTATATTACGGATCCTTGATATGATTTAAGTCTTAATAGTTTCAGGAGTTGAATTCCTGAGGGCGAGGAATATTTTTATGGCTTTCAAACCGTCTTAATGAAAAGATACCGCTGCAAGAAAATTACAGTCAGCGTTTATTTATTCTGTGACTCTTAGGTGAAATATTTTACCTGTGAAACTGTGATAAATAATGGCTCTGATTGGGCCCCAGCAATTAATAGACTGTTGGATTTGTTATATAATAGTTACGTCAATTCCATTTCCCATTTATGATGAGCCAGAATTATACCTGCTCTACCTACAACCGTTAACCGCGTCAGCATCATACTCTCATAAAATCTCAATAAAATTTGAAAACTGTGGAGTATGGGCAATCCCACTATAAATTGTAATAAAAATTACCCCTCCAGACTCTATATTCTCTCCATTAAGTTCATGGATACTGTCGCTTTGTACATAAAGTTTTATGAAATAAATCGACCACTTCTGCTGTCCTTACTGGATAGCAAGCTGTTTTGATTTAAAAGCTGATAAAGGTACAGATCAGTTTTTTGGTATTTGCGGTGCATTTTAAAAGCATAAATTTCAGCTAACAAACCTTAAGTAGAAGGGAAATTTTACTTTATTTGCACTGTGCAATGAATATCTCTTTGTGAGAAAGAACAAATGACATGTTTACCACAGTGGACCCATTTGTTATATCCATAAAGCAAAGATTTGGTTTCCCACCACAGCTCCCCAATCATAAAGGTGTATTAAGTAAACCTGAGTGCAATACCATATCCAAAATAGCCTTGTTTGAATCATTTCCAGATCTTCTGTGTTTAGAAAGAAATGCGGGTTTCTATCTTTAATCTGTCTCTGCTGTGCTCCCTGAGTTCCTAGATCTGTTGCACAGCTGGTTTATTCACTAATGGTGATACTCAACAGTTAATCCATTAAGCTGAAAGCTAGGCTCTGTTTATAATCAGAATTGCAGAATTCGAAAGGACCTCAATTGCCATGTGTTCCAATTCATACCTGAACAAGAATCCCGTCTATAATATACCCAAGAAGGGGTCATCTAGACCCCCACAACCTCCCAAGGAGTCCATTCCACCTTTGGTTAACTTTGTTTTCCTAATACCAAGCTTGAAACTACTTCTCTGTAACTTCCTTGTTCCTACTTCCCTTTCTAAGGTCAAGATAAAGTCCAATCCCTGTTCATTGTGATAGCTTTTCAAAAACTTGAGGATAGGTAACATATCTCTTCTGGAGTCTTATTTTCTCCCATCTAAACATCCATGGTTTTTTCAGCCAATCCTCATATACAGCCAGTGATCACAAAGGTGTAGGACTAGGCTGGCTATTTGAATGATTTGGGGAAAAGAGAAGAATAAAGTGTTATATGAGGTCCAAGGAGAATAAGATCCTTAAAAGTTCCTTTATTCTTCTGTACATTCAACAAATCATTGTTACAGATGGATATTCTTGATGCCATGGAGATACAATGACAAAGAATGTAAGATTCCTGCCTTTCCCCAAGGAATTTATAATCTAGTAGTTCTTGAGAACATAAGTTTAATTACTTGTTCTCCACTCCATTCCGTCACACCTTTGGTGACATTTTCCAAACCAAAAATCAGGTATGACCAAAGATACTAGTTAAATTTCACAGGGAGAAGAGGTCTCACAGAATATCTAGTACAAACCTGTACCTGAACAAGAATGTTCCCAAAGTGGGTGATACCACCCCTGGGGGGGCTCTGGAATGATCGAAGGGGCGGGGGCTGTGTTTTTTTTTTTAAATAATGGAAATTAAAAAAAAAACAAAAAACAAAATGTTAAAGGGTTAAAGACAGTAGATTTCCAGAGAAGCACTGAGTAATTTTTTTTTAAAAGGGGGTGGTAGGCCAAATAAGTCTGAGAACCTCTGCATCACACCAAGAATGTGGTCAGCCTTTACTTGAAGACTTCCAAAGAAGGAGAAACCACTGCCTCCAACCCCATTCAACTTTGGGATAGCTCTCTTCATTGTGAAATATTTTTCCGTCAGTCCTAGCTTTGCCTTTTGGCAACTTCTACCTGTTGTTTTTACAATTATCCCTTCCATGTTGTGAGGTTTAGGAGTGTGTGCAGCACCCCTGTGATCTGGAAAAATCCCCATAAAAATTTTTTGGCCCTCCCTTTGTACCCAAGAAAAAATCTGAATTATTATGGTATTAAAAGATAAAATATGTTGATATTATACAATACTATATAAATATGTATGTATGTATGTATATATATCATTCATTTCTGACTTTCTAAACTTTTTCTGTGTTATCTGTTGGCTTTTTTGTGTTGTCTGTAGCTTCTGCAAAAAATCCCCAAAAATTCCCATTTAATTTCTTATGTTGACCCATGATATATCAAAACCACAATGGGGAAAGTCATGATGTGGAAGGGATAACTGTAATTCTGCCTTCTGGGACTGAACGTAACAAGTCTAATCCCTTATCCATATAACAACCCTGATGCTTAAAGACAACTATCACCCTCTTCTTTTCCCACCAGCCCTCACCAATGCTTCTTTTTTGACTAAGTTAAACATCCAAATTCCTTCAACCAATCTTTGTCTGACAACATACTTAGACCATCCTCTCCATCTTGTCACCATCCTTGCTTAAAATAGGTGCCTAGAACTAAACTCCAGATGTGACCTTAGCACAGAAAATACAACAAAACTATAACATTCCTTGGCTTAGACATTATGTCTCTCTTAATGTAGCCCAAAATTGAATTAGCTTTCTTCATTGCAATATTATGGTGTAGACCCAGTCTGCTAAATCTCTCAAATCCTTCTCAGTAAAACTTGTCTAGCCATGCGTCTCCTACCTTATGCTTATGAAGTCATTTTTTATCCAAATGTAATACTTTGTACTTATCTCTATTAAATTTCATTTTATTAGCTTCAAACCAGTATTGTCAAGTTCTCTTTGGATCCTGACTTTTTCATCAAAAGTGTTAGCTGTTACTCATAGCCTAATGTCATCTGCAAATCTAATAAGCTTTTCTTTCATGACTTTTTTTTTTTTTAGGTCATTCATGAAAACATTAAATGGTGAAGGGACAAACACAGATTCCTGTGGTTAAGCTGAAGTCCTTCCAAATTGACGAACCATTAATGGCTAACCTTTGGGCCAAAAATTCAGTGCATTCCAAATCTCTGTAACTGTACTATACTCTATCTCACATTTTCTCCCTCTTTTTGTACAGTAATAGCATTCAGCACTTTTGCCAGGTGTTAGCTAAAATCTAGGTAAACTATATCTACAGAATTCTCCTTTTCTACTAGTCCAATATCCTTATCAAAAAGGGAAATTATATTAGTCTGGCCTGACCAGTTCTTGATGAAACTTAGCTGGCTTTGGGAACATTACTTCCCTTTCTAGGTGTTCATTACTCATCCCCTTATTTCTGTGTTCTAGAAAATTTCCAGGCATTGAAGTCTGTAATTTGCACATTTTATTTTCTTAGGTTTTATGGAAATCAGAACATTAGTCCTTCAGTTCTGTGATCCTTCTCTTCTCCATGGTTTTCCAAAAGTGTTTCAGCAGTTACAAATGCCAGCTCATTCAGTTCCTGAGAATGTAGTTCATCCATGCCTAATGTCTTAAACTCATTAAGGGCAACTAGGTATTCTTTTGCTATCTCCTTGGCTATATAGAGTATTAACCTTTTCTTAGCTCATTTTGTTGTTTTTTTTTTAAAGTACAAAAAATAATTTTCTTTGGCAGAGAAAACAAAAGTAAGATAAAAGTTGGGCGTTCCTTTCTTTTTTCTATTATCACATAACACCAAATACTGGTCTCATCCCTCCTTTAATTCTGTGTTTTGCCCTTATGTACATGTGGATCATGGGGGAGAGTGGAGTCTTATGGTCTATGGTCCTTAGTTTTCTTTCAGAATATTCTAAAATTTAGCATTCGTGACACTATGCTTCTAGAATTGTCCCACATTTCTATTATCATCCTCTTATTTGCCCTTGCTACCCTCTTCTGTATGTGTCTTTGTAATATCCAAGTTGGTTAGTGAGTTCCTTTTGCATCCACATTGGTCTATTTAAACAGCTCCTTTTCTTCCTCAGTAGAATTGTTTCTCTTTGCATCCTCAGAATGTCATTCTTGAGAGATCCTCCTCCCACCTGAGCTGTTGCCCTGTTAAATTTTATGGGCTCCTATCTTTTCTCTGAATTTAATCGATCAATAAACATTTATTAATCTCTTACTATGTGCCAGGCACTGTGGTAAGCACTAGGGATACAAAAAGAGGCAAATGATAGTCACTGCCTTCAAATAGCTTACGATCTAATGGGCATATATCCCCCAAAATCTAAGATATACATCAGACAATGCCCAAATTTTATCTTCTACTCTATCATAAATTCTATGATCAATTTCCCTCAAGCTTCCCATTTTTTTCTCCCCTAGCAACTTTGTTCTTCATTGATGAGTTCTCAGTTTTTTGAAGAATGAAATAACTAGGAAGATATGCCAAGAATTTATTAACCATTCTGGGGGGAGAGAAAGAGAGAGAGAGACAGAGAGACAGACAGACAGAGACGGAGACAGAAAGAGAGAGAGAGAGACACAGATCTAGCAGATTTACAGATAATTGAAATCTCTCATCACCGATGTATAAGATCTCTGTACCAGCCTTGTACTCTCTTTCCCCAGTGTATATTCTCCATTTATTTCATTTTCCTGTCCAGGTGATCTATAGTAAATGTGGATAACAATATCACTTTTGTTTCTGTTACTTTTGTTCTTCACACACTTATTCTGCATCATGCTTTCTCCTTATGGCTCCTGGATTTCCTCACAGGAGTATATCTTCCTAATATATAATACCCCTCATTTGTCTGCAGTTTTATCTATCATGTTCATTTTGAAAAGGATGGATATCCTTCCAGAGCCATATTGCTTTCAACAATCTCATCTCACCAAGTCTCAGTGATTCCTAGGAAGCTAAAGTTTTTGTTTTCTTATGTGAAAATCTAGTTTATATTTCTTGTCACCCATAACTGGGTGAATTTACATGCAGACTTTGAAGCAGTGACTTTTATTACTGAATCCTTTCTTTGATTTTTCCCCCTTAAATTCTAGGTGTGTGTCTTGTTATTCTTCTTTCTACATTATAACCATTCTCTGTAGTATCTAGCTTGAAGTATATACATATATATAAAACCACACACAGAGGCAATTTTTTTCTTCTTTCTTAGACTTTTCATGTTAAAACCCTTTGGATTAGATTTATAAGACTTCAGGCACATGCATGCTTTTATTGTTGTTGTTCAGTTGTGTCCAGCTCTTTGTGGACCATATCACGCCAGTGCTGTCCATGGATTTTTCTTGGCAAAAACACTGGAGTGGTTTACCATTTCCTTCTCCAGTGAATTAAGGTGAACAGAGGTGAAGTGACTTGCGTAGGGTCACACAGCTGGTAAGTGTCTGAGGTCAGATTTGACCTCAGGTTTTCCTGACTCCATGCCCAGAGCTTTCATTGAGCCAACTAGTTGCCTCCAGAGAATACATTCTTACAAGCCCTCCTTAGGGGTGCCCCTCATTTTGCAAATTTCACTAAAACCTTACTTTATTTTCTGAAGACTAAGACTTTCTAGGAAATTTCAGGACATGGTTGCTATAGCTATATCTTTTGTCAATCACTTCTAAATAGAGAAAACTGCCATTCTTAGCTATGAAATGCAGGAAGATGTCATCTGAGGTCAAAAGTATATCTTCTACCTTGAATCACAGATGAACTTCCTTTATCCAGATAATGCTAGTGATAATGCTAGTTAGATATCAGTGTAGGAGGGGCAGCTAGGTGGCCTAGTGGATAGAGCGCCGACCCTGGAGTCAGGAGGAGCTGAGTTCAAGACTGGCCTCAGACACATAACACTCACTAGCTGTGTGACCCTGGGCATGTCACTTAACCCTGATTGCCTGAAAAAAAAAAGAGAGAGAGAGAGAAATCAGTGCATGTCATGGTTCTGAAGCTGACTGTCTTCCATTAATAGATCTCGTAGGCCTATCAATATATTCATTCACATTCTAGTAGTGGTTGGTTTTATGAAAAACAAGGGGAATTATTGCTTTGAAAAATAGCATTTATTATTACTATTTTCATTTAAAAAATTTTTCAGATTCAATAAATATCGAGAATACGTTATTATCTATCATTAAGATTATTTTTTAAATCTCTTGGTTATATGGCAGATTTTCCGTGTTCACGTAGGTTTTGACTTCAGTGATAAAAGTATACAATGAATTCCAAAGAGAAAATTATCCTTGATGGTAACTTGCTGCTTTACACTCGGTGAAAGCCTTAGAAAAAAAAAAAAAAAGAAATATACTGGCTAAGTCAGTGGTAATATGAGAAAATTTCTGCAATAAAATTGAAAAAAAATTCTTCCCCCACCCTTTAGCCCTAAATCATGACCCAAATATTTTCCTGATATAGATACCTATCTTTATGGTACCAAGATAAACTGAGTTTATTTTCATTTGCAGTATTCTCTTTTTGGCTTGGCCATCTTCCTTAAACCACTTATTTTTCTTCACATTAAATATGTTGTGAATAATAGCTAATAATAAAAATATCTAACACTTGCATCACACTTATTATGTGCCAGGCACTATGCTAAGCCCTTTACAATTATTATCTCATTTGATCCCCACAACAACTCTGAGAGATAGGTGTTATTTTATCCCCATTTTACCGATAAGGAAACTGAAACAAACAGGTGTAAAGTGATTTGCCCTGGGTCACACAGCTAATAAGTATTTGAGGACAAATTTGAACACAGGTTTTCTGTGTTCTTTCTGACTCCAGGTCCAGTGCTCTATCATATTATTAGAATTTAATATGATATGGTTATTCAAGTTTGTGCAACATCAAGAAACTTTTTTTGTTTTATTAAGTGTATCAGACAGTGAATGACTAGTGTGTAGTTTGTTGTTCATTTATTTGTTATTTTTCCAAGGAAACTCCTGGAGGGCAAGGACCATTCCGTGTTTGTCCTTCTATACCACCAAGTACAGAGATTTTCATACTTAATAAATGCTTATTGATTCACTGAGTTTCTGACTACAAATAAGAAGTAAAATGTTATTGCCATAGAGCAATACTGGTAGAATCTTAGGACTAAACAAGATGGGTACATACATGTATACATTCCTACATACATAGGTATATCTGTGTGTGTATAGATAGATAGATAGATAGATAATCGCTGTCTTTAGTGTGTCCATCCAAATGTTTGTGGAAATCTGGGCAATAGACATTCTTTATCCTCCTGTGTGGAGAGAATCTAAGCTCCTTAAATAATTTCACATCCGTTAACTGGAAGCTGTGCAGTATTCTGAAGTTTGTTGCAATTAGAACAATGTCTTCTTCAAACTGAAGCATCTACAGGCCCTCACTCATCTTGGGATTTCCTCTTAGACTTGGACTCTGTACTGAATCTTTGCTATCATTATGGCAAATACTTTTGGCTAAAATACATTGTCCTTTGTTACTGCTTGACTGATGTTTGGTATTGGTCATTGACTAGGATTACTGATGTCAGATCTTCCAGAGAATCTTGAATGATTTTGACATATGAATAGAACTCACCCTGTTGTAAAGAGCTTCATGGTTGCGTTTTTTGTTCTACTATAACAAATGTTTTTTAGTAATTGACGAACAGTAAACACAATGTAATCTTCTCTATATCTTTCAGTTAATTATGAAGCGGTTACAGTTTGGTAGCTGTTGAATATTAAGTACAGAAGTCTGCATATTCCTTATCAATACCTTCATTGTGGATGTTCTTAATTCATGTGTAGATGACTTTACTTGACACTTAGATTATCGACTGGTGGATCATGCTCGGTAGAATGTAAAATAAGAAGTTTTTATTCTAAATTATTGTGACACAGTGGCACGTTTAATCTTCCCGATTTGGAAGGTTCCTTAGCAGCCCATTGCACTCGTAGTGTTGCTTCTCTTAATACTATTTTGCCCACACACACAAAAAAGCCTCATTGTGTTAAATGAAGAAATATGCTACTCAGGTATTATTAAGTCATTAAGTCCTCATTTCATTACCCTCTTAGAAATATTGAAATCGTGAAATCTGAATACATATATACATATGTATGTAATATCCATAGCTACATCATACATATCTATATCATAAAATATATACAGATGTATACATGTGTGTAATCGCTATATTATGATGTTTTATATAATATGGTGTTTATGTATGCTTTGTATGTTTTATATAATAAATACACAAACGTGTGTATATATTTTGTGATACATATATAACATACATGTATATTATGCATGATATGTGTGTATATAATATATAGACACATGTGTCTATGCATATGCTTTATATATTCTCTATAGATATATAGTATGCCATTTAAATTTGGATATTACACACACATACACATATAACAGACACTACAAATGGGCAGTGAGTTGGGTCCACAGTTGAACAGGAGTAGAAGAGTGGGTTTTCTATTGCCTTTGGGAAATTGTAAAATTATTTTAATTGCTTTAAACTCACTGAAACAAATCTCTGTCTTTTAAACCTAATAAACTTCCATTGTTATTATTTCACTGAGTTGGTGAACAGTACAGTCTTTCAAGACTTTCCTCTAGTAATCAGAAAAAAACAATAATGAGGAAATATATAGTATACAATTGAAACAAGTGAACCCTGAACTATTTAAATAAGTAGCTGACAATCAAAAATGGGAAATGTAGAACATGAATGACATAAACACTATCCATAATAATTTCATTCAGAAGTTTAACCAATATAAAATAACTGCTACATGGGGACCTGTAGATCCATAAAGCATGTTAGTCAGCAAACATAAAATTCAGTTTTCAGAAGGAGAGATAGGCCTACAAAAGTCAACACTAGGTTAAACTATAAGTTTTTTTTAAAATCACTTTTTGAAAGATGCTGGTTGATTATAAAAGAAGCAGTATCATCTCATGAAGCAGTGGAGGGTAAAATCAGTTTAAAGAAAGTTTGGCGAAGATAGCCAGCCACGCAACATCATGCCATTGGTATAAAAGGATTACAGACAAAAGGAAAATGGAAAAGACTTGTAGCAATCATTATGACAATTTGCTCCATCACAGACATCATACCTAGAACCACAGCCCTATTTTTTGCTTTAGAAAAGGTGCTGTAGAAGTGACGCTGTGGGGGAAAGCAACTTGATTAGACCAAAGGTACATAGAAGATGGGTGGGTAGGTGACACAGGGAATAGAGCGCAGCGCCTGGATTCAGGAAGTTGTTCAGTTGTTTCATTCGTGTCTAACTCTTCATGACTCCATTTGGACTTTTCTCGGCAAAGATACTAAAAGGGTTCGACATTTCCTTCACCAGATCATTTTGCAGATGAAGAAACTGAGACAAACAGGGTTAAGTGACTTGCTCAGGGTCACATAGCTGGTAAGTGTCTGAGGACAGATTTGAACTTAGGTGACTCAGTGGATAGAGGGCCAGGCCTGAAGTTGGAAAGGAAATGGCAAACCATTCCAGTGTCTTTGCCAAGAAAAGCCCCCAAAAAGGTCACAAAGAGTCAGACATGACTGAAATAACTGAACAACAATAACAAAAAGCACTTATATAATTAGATAATATTTGTAAAATATTTAGCACAGTGCCTAGCACTTTAAGCTTTATAAAGTACTGCACACATGTTATCTTATTTGTTCCTTACCTCAACCCTGTAAGGTAGTTCCTGTTATTAGCCTTGTTTAACAGATGAGGAAACTGAGTCAGAAAGAAGTTCAGTGACTTGCCTGGCGTCGTGCAGCCAGTTAGTGTCAGAGGGAGGATTTGATCTCAGTTCTTCTTGACACCAAGTCTAGTGCTGTGTCCTTTATGCCACCTAGCTGCCTCCATTTCGGCGTTTAAGGAATCAGACTTTCTATTTCTTTTACTCTCCTGAAGCTTGCTTTTTGATCATGTGAGTACTAGACTCCTGACTTCATTTCCTGTGCCAAAATCATCAGAGCTTTCATTTTTCTTCTTGCAGCAGATGACCTCTCACCCTACCAAGGATAAGCCAGTACTTTTCTGTCTCCAAGAGCTTATGAATAGGAGAGCACGGGTTCCCATCCAGGTTAATTTTCCCATCTTTGCATATCCGGATTGTTTCTCCCCAGCACAGGTGAAACATGAATACCTTGTCTACTAAAGATCTTTCTCTATACCCCTAATTAATTCAGCATACCCTGTCATTGTGTACAAACTACAGCACAAAATTTCATGTAATATTCTGGAGCACCACTTGACCCCAATTCACAAAGATTTTTTTTTTTCCCAACAAGGGTCATTATAATATGCTTCTCCTCCAGATGTTAACAATTAAGATCAGATTCATTTGACCTGTAATTGTCTACAAATGTGTAGTTCATTTTACTTTTTGAAAGGGTTTTTGCAACTTTTAATTTATCCTTGCAACAATACCGTGAATTAAGAAGATCATGCTTATTCCATTTTATAGATAAATAAATAGAAGCATGGAGAGATTGAAGTGGTTTTTCCAAACTCAAATGCCTTGTTTGTACTAGAACCCAGTTAACTGGGTCTTACTTCTTTTCTCCATTCTTCAGAAAGGAAGGAAAGATGATGTTGGAGGAATTATAACAAAACAGTTGTTGATATATCTTGGTGATATATTGGTTTGAATAGAAAAAGATGAGTCCAGAATAAAGGTGGTTTGAGATAAATGATATCCTATTATTTGTAACTCATCTCTATTCTCTAGTTTAGTGGCATAGTAGGCAAACTTGAGAAACTTCCCCACTTCTATGAACTGGCATTCCAGAGTGTATTTAAATTGGTCTATATATCCCACATTATTGGTTGGCCTGGAGAGAGGTAGATAAACTAAGGTAAAGCTAAAGGACAGTAGTTATTAAGCAAGGAGTCATAGAACATTGAATTATAGGACCATAGATGGAGAGCTGGAAGGGACCAAGAAGTCACCTAGTCCAGTATCTTTATTTGAAAAATAAGGAAACTGATACTCAGAGACATTAAGTGAGCTAGGGTCATGTAGGAGTAAGGAGTAAATCCAAAATTTGAACTTGTTATCTATAATTTCATGTTTGGTGCTCTTACCATGGTTCTACACTGCCTTAACTTGAGTATCATCAATCAACACCATCATCATAGAGATTTATATAATACTTACTTTACAATTATTATCTCATTTGATCTTTACAACAGCCTCACAGGTGGGAGCCAATTATTATCCTCATTTTACAAATGAGGAGATTGAGGCAAACAGAAGTTAAGTAACATGTCCATGGTCACAGAGCTAGTAAGTGTCTCAGGCTTTCTCAAGTCTCAGACTCAGAGTTTGAACTCAGGTCTTCCTGACTCCAGGCCTGACATTCTCTTCATTTCATCACCTAGCTGCCTAATGTAACATATGTGCAGTATATAACATAACATAACAACATAACATAACAGTGATGTATAATTAGCCAAACATAAGTGCCATTGACTGAAAGTGTAATTAATTCATTTAAAATTTTAAGTGTATGTTGCTCAGGAGGAAGCATCATGGCAAGTTTTCATATTTAACCCCCAAGTTAGACACATGGCCTTTCCAACTCAGCAGCCTCCAGACATTTGTCTGGGGAACGCCCTGGACCTCTTCCTGAATAGGGACTCTCATTTTCCTCAGGAAAGGCCCAACAATTATAAACAGAGCCCTTTATAAGTGAATATATACATTCTTTAGTTTGTCAATCAAAAACGAGTGGCCACCGGAGATCGTCTACCCTCTCTTCTTCCTTAAATTACAGGAGTCCTACCATAGACACTAAGCATCTGCACTACCTGGACATGATTGTGCAGTTCTCTGTGGACTCAGTTCAACTCCCAACCAAGTGGCTTCTCTGGCTTCTTTCCTATAAGTCATTTCTAGACAGCCCCACCTGTCTGCTGCTTGAGCTCCTTTCCTAAGCACACGAACAAGTCTGAATCAGCTGGCTAAGGGAAGATTCTGAGCAAACAAATCCTTGCCGAGTGGTATTCACACCAAATATTACATACGTACAGAAGAAAACTCTTCCTCCTAGACCATGAATGACATTGCTAAAGAGGTTAGACCTCATTCATTGTCGCAAGAGGACAGACAAGCTATGAGGTATTTATTAGTATTTTCAACGAAACATAAGAACAACTATAGGGAGAAAATGACGTAGGTTGATTACAAATTAGTGACTTGTCCTGCTTGGCCCAGGAGGGCAGAATTGGGAGCAATAGATATTTAGTTGATGAGAGGTAGATTTAGGGTATTGAGAACAATTTCAACTACCCAAAATTCCTCCTGAGTCAGGAAGATCCATGTTCAATGTTTCCTTCCACACTGACTTGCCATATGATGATGAGCAAGTCACTTAACCTTTTCTTAATCTGTAAAATGAAGATGGTAATAGCTGCAGTACTTACATTACGTGCAATTATGAGATTCAAACATAATTATGTATATAAAGTGCATTGCAAACTTTAACGTGCTATGTAAATGTCCGTTGTGATTATAGTCACTCATCAGGTATATTATAGAAGGGATTCTTGCGCAGATGTGGCTTGAACCAGATGAGCTCTGAGGTCCCCGCCAACCCCTGAGATTCTGTGAAAGGTACAGAATTATCACTCTCATAAATTATACAGTATATACTGAATTTGACATGACAAAATTGTACAGTGAAATGATGGAGTGCAGTAATGAAGGGGATGAGAAATTTCAGATGACTGCATTTCATTTTGGAAATAACAATGATGTTGTTGATAAATTTAATCCTTATGATGAGCAAATTCTTAATGTCAGTGAAATCATTGAAGTTTGGGATGGAAAGTTTGATCAAACTAATCCCTTCTTGGTATTAAGGCAGAAAACAGACTTTCCACTCAATTATCAGGGGGCATATAAATGGATATTTATGTGCTTCTAAAGTGGCGTGAGGATTTTTGACTTGTACGATTCCTTCTAGGTCCAAATCTGTGGTCTTATGATTGTATTCTCCAGCTTGCTTTTTTTCTTCACTCCTCTGCTTTTCTTCTCCAACCCCTGCCACAGGAAGAATGCCAGAACCCTACATAATACATACATGGAAGAAGAATTTGAATCTGAGCATTGAGCCAAGAGAGGTCTGAGTAAAGCAATTTTCTGTGCAGTTGTAATGCTTCTTCAGTCCTGCCCTACCCACTCTACATCTCATACAACATAGAAATTTTATAGACCAAATTCAGAATGCTGGGGTGAAACTTCCCCTACCAGGTATAAGTCTGAGCACTTCAGACCTTCTGGGAACAGATGAATAAGCACTAAACTGCGTAGGAGCTGATTCTGGAATAAGAGGGGATATTCACAATTGTTGAGAACAACATTGTCACCTTCAACCAGAATCAAACATTACACCAAACCATGTTTGGAAAATGGCCAACACCTGGGAACATGTGACTAGGATGAGTAGAGATATCTATAGATCTGTCTGTTCCCTTTCCTACTTCCTCATCCAGAAACCAACCAGTGTGGGAAGTCTCTCTGAAAGATTTACCCAGGCCTGGATCTAATCAGACAGTAAAAGAAATTCTAAGTTTGGGCTAATGGGTGTATTCCTGCTTATTGTGTTTGCTCAGACCAGTTTGAGAAAATTTTAATTCTCCCAGTTATCAAGACAGGTGACATGGAAATTGATGTCTCTTTGACCAAGATTTGAAGAACCTAAGTTACATACCACAAGATAGTCTACCTCCCATTGTATTAACCAATCAGAAGTGATGACACACCCCTTGGGAACACCTACTCTTCAAAGGACATATAAGCTGTGAGCCCACCACCATGATGGGTCTTTGGTCTACGAGACACAGCCAAATGACCATGTTTTTATTAATAACGTGCTGGACTTATTAATAAAATGATTAAATTACCCAGAAACTTTCTCTCTCATACCTTTTTGATTGCTACAATTTTTAGTGAACACCTAAAACCTACCTTTTCCTCTAAAAGGTAGAGCTGGGTTTTGTGATTTTTAACACTTCTAAGAAGAAAATGAAAACAATTTGTTACTTACCAGGTAACTTTAATGTCACCTCATTCTGTTATTATATGCATGTCCTATGATGAGGCTCTTTTGAAGGTGTGGGAATGGTAAGAGAAGCAACACTGGATTGTATGGACTGCCTTGGGAAGTAATAGGAGGCCTTAAAATGAAGGGTAGACGGCTGCTTGTTAGGTATGTTGTAGAGGAAAAAAAATTTTTTTTCACTTATGAGTTGGTCTGGAGGAGACTGCCAGTCTGAGATTCTCCAATTCTGAGATGAAATATGCAACTATGTCACAATATTTCAGAATAAAAACATCTTATTTTACATCTTAATTTTCAAGCCAACGAAACCCAGACCCTAGTGGATCATTTACATGTCAGCTAACTACATACAGCTTATCTGTTTAAAGAAGGAATGTTACTAAGTTGGAACTGCTGTGTTTAACCTTGTCATTTTTTTCTTCTCATTTTTGTATATTACTTTTTCCCAAACCTGGTTTCACTTTTAATCTGAAATGTTTAAAATGTCTTCTAGGAGCTCAAAACTTATGTAGTGAAAAAAATTTTTTTTGATCCAGCCTACGTTCTGGAAAAAAAAAATGCATTATTCTTGTAGTCTCCCCGTTGTCCTGCTTTACAAATGAAAATGAATTCAGTGATCTCATTCTTCTCCATATACAAACCACTTTGTAGTTAAGCACTAGAAATCATCTTTGCTTTAAAGTGGTTACAGATCTAAAGGGGGTGGGGCATTGGAGCTGAAAAGTTGCAAGAAAAGAATTGCATCTCTACCCAGAGCTGGTTGGGGGTTTATTCTTTGACTTAAGTATGTTCAGAATACATACAAAATTGAGCAAAAGAAAGTAGAAAATGAATGGGAAATAATTGTTTGATGATCTGGTGATCTGGTATAGAAGGCCACTGAATTTCAGAAGCTCCCACTAGTGAGTAACGTGAAGAGTTTGATTAGATTTGTCAAGGGCAGTGAGGCTAGATGAAAATCTCAGCACATATAAATGCACAGTTATTTATTAATAGAAAATTTTCTGATCTTGTTTTAAACACAATGGCCTTTTGTACTTACAAACACTCTTCTAGGGAATACCAGACAATTGTAAATTTGTAGAGACTTTCTTTTCTACAGATGAGGAAAGTGGCTGTATTTATAATTCCTTATGGAAATGAAACACTAATAGCTATTATTATAATCTCAACAAACATTAATTTTTAAACTATATTTTTAAAGACTTAATTACTTCATTCCCTTTCCAAGCAGTAAGTGGTATGAAAGAAGTGATGGTGTGTTGCAAAGAAAACCGTTTGCATGTCATTTAACTAAAGAGTGTAGGAACACCTCATGAAACCAGTGTGTCTCCGTACAAAGGAAAGGCAAGATACCGTTCTAATATATTCTCATTAGCTATCAGAACTACCATTGTCTAAGATTTCATGAAGCAATATATGATTTAACTATAAGGATGTTCTTTCTGCTTACTATAGCCATTAGTATGGAAATTCCACCTAGTCATTGTAAAGAGCTATGATTTCACAACTTTTCTCATAGGATCATAGTTTTTGAAGGAAGGAGAATAAGCATTTGTCTAACTCCTAAGCACTTTTTTTTTTAAACAGTTATCTCATTTGATTTTCGTAACAACTCCGTGAAGCAGGAGCTATTATTTCCATTTTACAGTGGACACAAATGGGGATTGAATAAGTTGCCCAGGGTTGATAAGTGAGGGACTGGATTTGACCTCCAGTCTTCCTGACCTCAGGCCCAGCATTCTAAAAAGGATTCCTCCAGTTGCCCTGAGCTAGAGGAGGGCTTAGATGTTATCTCATGTAATCCAATCATTTTTTTGGAACTGATTTGCTCCAGGTCACACTCAGTCGATCAGTAGCATAAATTGGGATTCACGCTCAGGTCTCCAGTGTCATTGCTCTCTTAATAGAAACCTGCCTCTGTATCATTTGGTGATTCTTACCAACCAAGGCACTGCTATTCTCTTCAATTTGTATAGAGAACCGAGCACCAAATGATTTAGAACAAAAAGCAACTGAAGAATACCCATATCATCTCACACCCTCATTTTATAATCCAGGCAAATGAGGTTCAGAAAGGTTGAGTGCACAGGGTCACATTGGTGATAAAGAGCAGAGCCTAAAATCAAACCCAGGTCTCTAGGGGTCAGCTCATTGTAGTTGAAAGGTTTCTAAATCAGAATACCTGGATTCAAATCCTAAATGACATGCAAAAAGTTTTCGCCTCAGGGAGTAACATTTACAACATGGCAACACGCTATCACTTTCCTTCCTTGGCTTACTGCTTGGAAAGCTCCTTCAGGGTAGGAACTATGCTGTCCTTATTTTTGCCATCCTGGGTTTCAACATGATTCTTGTCCCCTAATAGATGTTTCTGTGTCTGTGAGTGCTTTTTAAAATACATTTTATTTGACGTCTTTTGTTTTAACATTGCCAAAATCTCACCTTGTATTTTTTACTTACTCCCTCCTGGAGTTTTTTTTTTAATAAAAGGTCTTTATTAAATGTTTCTTGCTTGATTCTAAAGGCTTTTACAGACCTAATCTATGATCCTCTGATCTAAAAGCCAGAATTCATCCATATGCTACATTGCTTCTCAGAAACAGGCCTGTGGGCAGTGTTAGATCCTGAGTCCCCAGAGAGACCAAGAACCTTTGAGTTGATTACAAAGAACTAGATTTCAATTAAATATTAGAGGAAAAAAAAAAGAAAAACCTTCCTTGCATTTAAGGTGATTAATCAGTGGAACTGACTTTCTTATGAATGGGTGAGAATCCTGTGTTTGCTCAGAAGCTGGGTGCTTGCTTATTTGTGAAGGACATTGTTGAAGAAATTCCTCTACTGATTGGGAATTTTTACACAGCCTCCCTTCCAGTTCTAAGGTTCTGTGATTTTCTTCCATTGTGTCATTTTTTTTTTAACCACATGCTTATTTAGTGGGGGAGGGAATTTTCTATATATGTGTGTATACATATGTCACATATATGTATATGTCCTTCACCAATGAGTATCTGCCAGGGGTGAGGAATGTGTGGCTTCAAGGTTCTAGACTTTTTTTTTTCATCTGTAGGAAAAGGAAGAGAAAAGATACAGAGTGAAATTTTGACAATATTAAAACAAAAAATATCCATAAAATGCATTTTTAAAAACACAGATACAAAAACATCTATTATGTATACACACATGTATATATAAAAAAAATTTCCCCCCTCAAATAATATATTTAATACATATTAAATAAGATGTATTTAACACACACATATTTTTCTCTCCTCATATGGTTGCAGGTACATGGAGGGACTGTCAGCTTATATGCAACCTGTATGTCAAACTGTTCCCCCTGTCATGGAGTCATTTTTTGTTAAAAACACCAACACCTATAGCTACACCCAAACATTTTCTTTGCCACTTCTTGACTTTTCCCTCCTTCTGTACAATCTCCTTTACTTTCCTTCAACCTGTCCCACCCCCACTGCTATTTTTTCCTTGCCTTGAAACGGCAGCCATCCTGCCAAAAGAGACTTCTCAAAGTGGAAAGTACTTTGTCCTTGACAGGGCAGACGATTAGAGAATCAGCAAGAGGCAGCCAGCTTGTCACTAACTGAAGTGGGGAGCAAGGAGAGCCTGTCAGCACTCTTCTGCTCCCTTCTGCACATCACCTCTCATCCTTATTTTGTTTCCTCACTACCTCACCTGGGCCGAGTGTGTTATAAAATATCTCCCTTCTTACCCTCTTAAGAATTACTTCCCTATAAGCCTTGAAACTCTTCTATGGTTAAAATTATAATTGGATGGCCAAGAAAAGTGTCTCCCACCTTTAGTAGCCAAGGAGAAGTGGTTGGATCTCTTAACCTAAGTTGTAGGCAACACCTAACTCAAAGGGGAAATGATGCTCGTTGATGTAGCTGGAACCTGTTAGTCGTTTTCTTTGCAAATGAGAACAGGCTGGAACCAACAAGTAGTGTGTGGTACAAAAATAAAATTTGGTGAAAAGTGTGAAGGAAGCCCGCATTTGAAAACTATAAAAGACGTAAAATGTATCTTGTGAGATAAAGGGAACATCACCAAAAAAACACAGATGAGCTCTAGACAAATCATTGGGAGAGGGAAGTGACAATATGGCGGCTACCATCTGGTCTATGTACTACTTAAGTGAGGAGGCTTAATTCCCTTAATTAGTAATATCAGCCTGGTACCTGGATAACTGATCATAGCAATGCAACAACAACCCTGTGAGTTAGATAGTATAAGAATTGTTATCCACACTTTATGGAAGAGGGAGTGAGGGAATCGGAGAGTCAAAGAAGTACTTGAGGTCACACACTAGTAAGAATCACTTTGTGGATTGTAACCCACATCTCTTGATTGCAAATCCAGTATATTCCTAAGGAAAAGAAGAAAACTCCAGATGGAGCAATATTCCACAATGGTGCTCCAGGACTATGCTAGTGAGACACCTGTAGCATGAACTTCAGATCAGTTGGGATTACAGCCTAGATAAGGCCTTATGCTCTCCAAGCTTTTCCTTTGCATAATGTTGTTATTTTCATTTTCCTTTAGTTTCTCGAGAAAAAAATTCTTTTAAACCTATTTGATCAGCCATCAGTATTGACAGAATGCCTCCTACTGGCTAAAGGCAGCAGCACCATCACTTTACTATTAGAAAAAAGTCAGGGAACTGGGAGACAGAAGTGAAGATCTGGCAAAGAAAGTGTTTGAATGCAGTTATAGGTGTTGGTGTTTTTAAAGCAGAATTGATTCTGCTACAGTTATGAAGCTGACAGTCTCAAAGCCTCTGAAACTATATGAGGAGAGAGTTTCAGGGAATGGTTAAAATTATAATTGGATGACCAAGAAAAATGTCCCCCACCTTGACTAGCCAAGGAGAAGTGATTGGATCTCTTAACCTAAGTTGTATGTATTCCAAAGGAGAAATTTAAAGGCAAAAAAAGAAAAAAATAATCACAGAATTGGCACGTTTCAGGCAATGGCAGATCATCTTCCCAGTCTGTCTCCTCCAGCTGAAGAAAAGGAGACATTTTAGGAGATTCCAATTAATTTTTTCTCAATTGTATCTGAATGAGTCATTTTTTAATTAATGGAGGGTAAGAATTGCAGCAGTTTGACAGGAGTATATTACTAATATTTTCCTCAAGAAGGGAATCAGGTACTGAAAGCCTTTATGAGTATTAAATATATCAACTTCCCCCCCAAATTGATTGTACCTCAATTAATAGAAGTTCTTGGGCCAAAACTTGAAAACTCCTGAAGCTCCCTTTTTTAAGTTAAAATAGGAGTTCATTATGCAAGTACCATGAATGTGATTGTATCCATCATGCCAATTTCTAAAATAGTCTTCCCAAATTTTTCTTGATGAAAAGAGATGTATTATATTGGTAGCAGATGTAAGGCACAGTATTTATTGCAACATTAGAAAAGCTTGATTTTTGTGTACCAAAAAAAGTGAATTAAAAATACATATGTAGCACACTTTAAGTTCTTATTTAGAAAAAAACATACGCTGTCTAAAAATTGCAAAAATAACGACTATCCCATTAATTAGATGCCATCTATCATCTGTAATGATATATGACTTTTTATTTAACTTCTTAGAGTTTTACCATGTAGATAGAATCTGAGAAGAGAAAAGCGTTATTAGAGAACATTTGCTAAACAAAAATCCCTTTCATGACATTAATCAATGAGTCAGTCAAGAGGAATTTATTAAATGTTTAATAGAAATGTATATGTATAGCCTGTATCAGATTGCGCACTATCTTGGAGAGGGAGGTGGGGCGGGAGGGAGAGAAAAATTTAAAACTCAAAAGCTTAAGGAAGTGATTGTTGATAATTCATAATAAATTAATTTTAAAAATAGTTTAAAACTGCACTGAGACCTTTGGAAAACCCTGTATAACCTCCTCTGTTTGGCACTTAGAGGTCTTTACAACCTGACCCCAACCTACCTTTCCGGTATTAGTAGACGCATACTTTAGTCCAGCCAAATTGGCACTCTGTCATTCTTCACACACACTACTTTATTTCCCACCTCCATGTCTTTGCCTTTGCTGTCCCTCATGCCTGGCATGCTCTAAAATTCCTAGTTTTTTAAGGCTTAGCTCAAGGGCTATTTCTTACATGAAGCCTTTCTTGGTTCCTTCAGCTGCTATTGATTTTCCCACACCAAATTATGTTGCATTTATTTGTATATACACATATATTGACATATTGTCTCCCTGGACTAAATTGTAAGCTCCATAAGGGAAATGATTGTTTTTAATTTTTCTTTGTATTTTCAATGTTGAGCACAGAACCTGCATGCAACTCCTAGCTCTAACATTCTCTGGGTTATCTTAGATCAGATACTTAAATCTCTTCTGCCTCGATTTCGTCACCTGTCCTATTTGAGTTGTTATAAGGATCTAGTGAGATGAAATGTAAAAAATGCTTTTGATTCAATTCGTGAAGTATTTATTCAGTTCTTACTATGTTGAAGGCATTGTGCTGGGTGCTAGAGATATAAAGAAAATTATAAAATAGTCTCTGCCTTTAAAAAAAAGTAGAAGACAAAGCATTTATTAAGCACTTACTTTGTCCTAAGCACTCTGCTAGGTGCTGAGGATACATAGAAAAATAAAACATCCCTACTCTCAAGGGGCTTACATTCTTTAAGGAAAATTATATGTGCAAATATGAGTATAACTATGAACAAAATATATACAAAGTGAACATAAGGTAGTTTTGAGGGGAAGGCACTAGCAGACAGAGAGGGGTGGATCAAGTCAGTCCTTGGATAGGAGGTGGTACTTGAGCTGGGCTTTGATGCAGCATAGAGGCAGAAAGGAGGAGGGAATGCATTCCAGGAATCAGAGCCAGAATGGGTAAAGGCACAGAGCTGGACCATCCTCTGTCAGGAGTAGCAAAAAGGCTAGTTTGACTAGATTGTGGAATTCATTAAAGAGCAGTAATATGTATTTGCCCTCAAGTGTGGGGCTATAGCCAGGTTTTTAAACAGCTTTAAATGTCAAACCGTAGAATTTGTATTTGATCCTAGAGGTAACAGGAAGTTACAGGAGAATATAGAAGAGAGGATAGATGTGGTCAGACATGCAATAGGGATGTCAGTCTGGAGGAAGGATTAGAGAAAAGAAAGACTTAGTCAAATAGACTAAATAGAAAGCTCTTAGCATCACTTGGGTAAGAAGTGATGAGGGCCTGAAATTAAGTGGTAGCTATGGGAGTAAAGAAAAGGGGATAGATATGAGATATACTATGGAATTGTTGTATTCTATCCTAGAGGCACTAGGGAGCCCCTGAATCTTCTTGAATAGAGGTGTAACATAGTCAGGCCTGTGCTTTCAGAATATGAGTTTGAAAATTGTGTGAAGGGTGGATTGGATAGGGGAGAGATTGGATACAGGAAGATCATTTAGAGGTCATCCCATTAGTCCAGGCAAGAAGTGTGAAGGGGGGGGGGCGGGGTGGACAGAATAACCTGAGAGATGAGGATAGATGTAAGAGAGATTATCGAGATTTTTTTTAAAACAATAGTTATTTTAGAACGAGCAATTATATCTTTACATTTTTAGTAGCCTGAGATACAGCTCATCTGGTCATCCTGACTTGAAGTCAATGTAAATTTCATCCCCTCTTGTCATCTGTGCATTTATTTGTGTGTCACCTCCCTATTAACTATTTTTATTCTGTCCATTAAGTCCAGAGATCATTTTTCATGTCAAAAAAAATAGAAGTCCAGTGAGAATTGAAGAGTTTTGCCTTCTCTCTACTATAATCACCCCATCCATTTCAAACAGCAAGTCTTATCCCCTTTCTGATAGTCATCTTTTCCCAAATCTAACTACTGAAGCAAATGCCTTTTCATTATCTTTAACATTCATCACTAGCCTTACCTTATTCTGAACTCTAGGGCTCTTGACAAGATTCTTGAATGTATCGCTCCTATATTTATTCTACATAACCTTCCTTCATTTCCATTTTATGACCATGTCTTTTAAAAATAACAGTAGGTTGGTTGATGAGACCCCTTTATAATTACAATATTCTCTTCATTCTCTTAATATATCATGACCTTTCCTTTCTCTCTCTCTCTCTCTCTCTCTCTCTCTCTCTCTCTCTCTCTCTCTGCCTCCCTCTCTCTCTCCCTCCCTCTCTCTCCCTCCCTCTCTCTCCCTCCCTCCCTCTCTCCTCTCTGTCTTTCTCTCCTCTTCTCTTTCTGTCTCCCCTTTCTCACTAGAATTGTTTCTTTCTATGTTTTCAGAATGTTATTCTTTAGGCCTTTCTATCCATCTTTGACCGACTCACCCTATTGAATTTTAGACCTTGAAATCTTACTTTATTTCTCTGAAGCCTTTGAAATCTATTCTCCCAAAAATCAAAGCTGTATGTCATACTCTACCTAAATTTTTCTCACCTCTATCACATATTCTAAAATAGACTAGTCACTTCATATCAAGATTCTCTTCACTTCTGATTTTTGCAACTAGTTCTTTCTTTCTTCTAGACCAGAATCAGTTCCAAGAAATCAGCTTCTCTCATTACAAGCTATCCTCTCAGGTAAATCATCACTGGTAATACGCTGCTGTGTACTTATATCCACCTTGCTTATTTCCATTCCTCTTTTGGTCACTCATAATTCTTCTTCTGACATTAAGAATATTGGTATGAGAAAGGCGTCTGGGTTATTCATTCAATTCATTATTATGCCTTCTTCTAAAAAAATCTTATGAGAAGGTTCAGGACGACCTGATAAATTTTTAAAAATTATACCTGTGGAAGTATTGCACTGAGAAGTCTTCCAGTATGTAGAATGAAATGATTGGAAGGCTTGACCAATGGCTGAACATTCCATCAGAGACCATGATGTTTAATTTGTGGAAGTTTATATTTTAATGTCTTTATTATGTAAATGTTGTTCTCTACAGTAGACTGAAATCTCCTTGGAGGCAGTGACATCCATTTTTGTCCCCAGTGCCTTAGTGATTGGACCATAACAGATTCTTAATTAATATTTGTTGATTGATTAATTTCTCTACCTTTTGGAAAATTTGAATTGTCATCAGCAAGTAAACAATTTATTAACTGCTCTGTTTTTGACAGAAGGAAAGCATATTGTCAGATGTCCAGATTGTGAAACCACCCCTCACTGTAATACCATACTTCTGTGATTTTTTGTGATGTTGCCCCAAACCCTTCATCTATTTCCTCCTCCTTTCCAGGAGTCTGTGTTATACTCCCATTGCAAGGTGTTTTGTTACCCCTTCTCACTAATGTTCACCCAGATATTCTTCATCATGCTCTCTATTTTGGGTTTTGGACTTCTGCACTTTGTATATCTTAAGATACTCCTTAGTTCCCTCCCCTCTTTAGCAGATTTTCTTCCTTTTAGATGTTAGAACTTTATAAAGCCATAAACCCATCAACACTCCTAGTTTATCTTGTCTTAGATCCATAAGCCCATCAGTACTTCTAGCTTATCTTGTTTTAGTAATGTCTGTAAAGTAGGATTTGTAACCTTGAGTTTGATTGTTTTTTGCTTATTATAATGTTTGCTTATTATACATTTATCATTTGTGAATATATTTTTGGCCATAGGTTTTACTGATAGTTCTTTTCTAGAATTTTGGCTCCTGTGATGTCTAGGTATCTTTTGCTTCATTCTACTTCATTACTTTAAGGGGTATATGATTTCATGTCTATGAGTACTCTCCTTACCAATACAGAAAGCAAATCGCTCAACACTTTAATAGATGGTTTTGTGCGTTTTTCTGACCTCACCTGGTGGACAAATATCTGATAGTGATCCTTTGTAAACTTAGCTAGGCTGACCTTCAGATGATAAACATTCAGACCATTATTCATTCCTACAAAGAATCTTTTTCTGCTTGGGAGGACCTATTAGAGCATCTGCTGCACTGATTTCAAGTTAGAGAACCAACCCATTGATATTTCAGAATTATGATCAGCTATCTGAGTAGAACTTCAGTGGCAAGCTTGATTCAAAATTGATATATTTTCTTAATGAAAGGGGCATAGAGCATGATTGTTGAGCAACTCTTGAATGATTCATTCTTACATTTGCATTTATATGAAAGTATTGTGTTGTTCAGTCCTGTCTGACTCTTTGTGACCCCTTTTGGCATACTGGAATAGTTTGCCATTTACTTCCCCAATTCATTTTACAGATGAGAAACTGAGGCAGAAAGGGTTAAGTGATTTGTCCAGGGTCACATGGCTAGTAAGTGTCTGTGTCTGGATTTAAGCTCACAAAAATGAGTCTTCCTGGCTCCACGCCCAGTGCTGTATCCACTGTGCCACCTAGCTGCCCATTTAAAAGCATACAGTATGTAACTAAAAAAATCTACATCAATAAGCTATCAATCTTGGGAGAACCTGAAGAATGCTTGTTGCATATATGTGCATGGTATATGGATATGACTGGACGCAAACATTACATGTGCTGTGTCACTAAAAATTCTCATTTGGACATTTTCTTTATGGGGTGTGTGTGTGTATACATACACACATACACACACACACACACACATATATATAAAACAATACTCAACATTTTCAATTCAACAAATATTCACCTGCTATATGAAAGTCATTATCACTGTCAAGTCATTCTCAATTCTCCCCATAACTCTATATCAAGAATTCAGAGAATAAGGTTTAGTATTGCTTGAACTCTCACATGAAAGTTTGTCCTACGGAAAGCCAATTTAATATACCTATAACTCTCTTAGAATCTTATATTTTAAAGTTCAATAACACGTAACAAAATCAGGGAACAGATTAAACATTAAAGTACAGACACAAGTATGGTTCCATAACCTTTTGAAAGACAGTTTTGTAGTTTGTAGTTGGAGTATTGACTAATAAAAACCCATTTACATTGTAAATGTACTGTTTATGACTTGTGTTTCGGAATGGGTGAATAATGGTTGGGGAGAGTGATTACAACAATGTTTCAAATTTTCTATGCCCCTCCAATCTCACGTTTTTCTGACTAGGTGAAAAGTCCAAGAGGGTATTCTTGGTCTACAGGTGACATTCTAGGCAGTGAATTTTGCCAGAGTGAAGGCTATAAGTTTGGAGGATGTAGTAATAGGAAAGTAGGAAAATTGGTTTGCTCAATTAAGGGCCAGGAAGACTTGCCTTTTTAGTCACTATCATGGTAAGCAACATATGTGATATGTATCAAACTGACCTTTTCTCTGTTACTGACATGACATTGTATATTTTAAATTCATGTCTTCTCCCAATTTCTGGAATATACTGCAGCATTACTTCTGCAACATGGGGTCCTACTCTTCCTCTCAGATGCACCTCTAGCACAAAACCTTTCTTGATCTTCCAAATTGTTAGTGCCTTCCATCCCTATCTTATATTAACTGTTTTGTGTACGTACATCTAGATTAAGCAGCTGGTTGGCACATTGTATAAGAATGTTGGACCTGGAGTCAGGAAGATCTGAATTTGAATCCTGCCTCAAACACTAGCTATGTGACCCTGGGTTAGTCACTTAACCTCTCTCAATTTCAGTTACCTCATCTGTAAAATGGGGATAATTATAGCACCTACCTCATACACATATTTGTAAGCAGCAAAGGAGATAACATATGCAAAGAATTTTTCAAACCTAAAGGAACTATATAAAGGCAAGCTATTTCACTAATTATTTTGTATTTATTAACTTTATGCTGCATATGTTTTTATATATACTTGTTGTTCCGCTCATTAGGATATAAGTTCAATGTGAGTAGTTTCATTCTTGATACTTGTATATTGTCAATATCCAGTATAGTGCCTGGCACTATATTTGTCAATTAATTTGTATAGATTAACTTGGCCCTTCCCTCTAGATTTAATTGGCTATGAGAATAACATAATGTTGCTTGAGAACTATTTGTACAAATGACTTATGCCCATGTGATTAGAATTATATAAAAATGTTATTCTCTAACTGTGCTTTATTAAGCTTGAACTTTTTTTTTAAACCAACTCAAAGGAAAGTATTTCTTGGGTTTTTACAATAGCTATAAAATACTAAGATAAGAACAATTATCCCCTAAAGGGCTGTGAAGGTGGCTGAATAAAAAAGTATATTCATAGTTGTATATACGTTTTCCAAGGAACTGATACATAAAGTGGTGGTAGTTAAATTGAAGTTTAAAGTAAGAAAGTTAAATTCTAGAAATGGCAGTATAAACTATCTCATTGAAAAGGACGTGCTTGCTTTGGGCACCAAGGTTTTCAACAATGAGTGGATTCTTTAGTACACACTAATAGGATATCCATATAGCTCAGGATGTTTGTTTCCCCTGTCCACCCCAGAATCATAGGATTTCATAATGGGAAGACAACTTGGAAACAATCTATTACACTCCCTTTATTTTATAGGTAAGGAAACCAATTTTCATAGAGGAAAAGCTCAGTAACATCAAGCTGGATGACAAAGCTGTGTCAAAAAACCAGATTTCCTAATCATCAGTTTGCTGCTCTCCAGTTTCTTTAGCAGCCAGTCACTAAACACATATTGAGCACCTACTGTGTACCCCGTGCTGAGTGCTGGGGATACAAAAAAAAAAAAGCAAAAGACAATACTTCCTCTTAAAGAGATAATATGCAAGCAACTATGTACAAACAAACCATAAACAGGATAAATAGGAAATAATCAATAGAGAAAAGGAACTAGAACTAAAACTAAGAGGGATTGGGAAGGGCTTCTTGTGGCCTGGGATGGGATTTTAGCTGGAACTTGAAGGAAGCCAGGGAATCCAGGAGGTGGAGGTGAAGAGAGAGAACATTTCAGGCTTGAGAAAATGCCCTGGGCTGAGAGATGAAATGTGGTGTTTGAGGAACAGCCAGAAGGTCAGTGTCACAGGTTCCAAGTGTACATGCAGGGGATATAAAGTGGAAGATGATTAGAAAGGTGTGTTGGGGGTGGGGGTAGTTTATGAAGGGTTTTTACTGGCAGAGGATTTTATATTTAATCCTGGAGGTGATAGGGAGTTGGGAAGGCAGAGAGAGAGAGTGAGAGAGAGAGAGAGAGAGAGAGAGAGTGTGTGTGTGTGTGTGACCTGTGCTCAATCACTTTCATAGCTGAGTGGAGGACAGACTGGAGTAAAGAGGGATTTGTGGTGGGCATAGACTGTTGTAGTAGTCCAGGTATGAGGAAATCAGGACCTGCACCACTGGTGGCAAAGGCAGTATCACAGGAGAGAAAGGGGGTAGGGTACTTGAGAGATGTTGCAGAGGTGAAATCTACAGGTCTTGGCTACAGATTGGATATTGGGGTGGGATGGGAGGAGAGAAGAAAGATAGTGAGGAGTTGGGAGAATAAAGGATATTGTGTGCAACCTTGTAAAGGCCTTTTCAAGAATGACTAATTTGATTAATCAGGACATCAAGGGTGCTTATGCAAGATGTCATGTGACTTTCAAGGAGCTGACATGATCTGCCAAGACTATAGCAAAGAGAGGATTCTTCCAAAGCCATCACTGGGTCACAGCAAACTGGGTTGATAACTCTCATCCCCAAACTAATTTTAGCCCCAGTAAAAACAGTGAGGGC
>NW_020954720.1:8822354-8839420 GCF_900497805.2 Vombatus ursinus
AAAAAAAAACAGAAAGAGTGAGGGCTGTATTCCAACTTATTTAAACAGCTGTTTTGTATGTTTGATTTTTGTATGTTTTTATCATTCCATGCCACTTTGAATTTTTAGGGCCAGTGGGGAAATAGAATATATTTATACATATTAAATATCTAACAGTATAATTCTAGGTAACAACTTCTGTTTTGTCCACTGTTAAACCTGTTGTTGGAACAGAAAATAATTAGCAAAATGAGCCAGGTTTGAATTTCACGTTCCCTCCCTTCCCCTATCCATGTTCCAGGGGAGGTGCTAACAAGCAGTGAAATGGCTTGAAAGCTGGCAAAGAGAGAAGAAGAGAGAAGCATTGGATAGTGTCTCAGAAATAAACCACAAAATAATTTTGTTGGGAGTAGAGGGGTTTCATTTGTTTGGGGTTTTTTTGTTTGTTTGTTTTTTTAGGCAAGTGGGGGTAAGTGGCTTGCCTAGGGTCACACAGCTAGTAAGTGTCAAGTGTTTGGTCTGAGGACTGATTTGAACTCAGGTCCTCCTGACTTAAGGGCCACTGCTCTATCCACTGTGCCACCTAGCTGCCCTTTTTCTTTTCTTTGTTTGGTTTTTTGTTGTAGTTGTTTGTTGTTGTTGTTTTAATCAAGGGGTTTTAAAAGGTTTTAGCCTATGATCATGCCCCACAGCTAATGTAAGCTTTGTCAAGTTGGGAGTGTCATATGCAGAACAGAATGTGTACTCCTGGATTTCATTTGTTCCTGTGATTTTTGGGTAATTGTTCATTACGACTGCATGGAAGAGAAGTTTGTGCTTCGTGTTGACCTGAGGAAAAATTCCTTTCCACGTGCTAACTTGATTCCCTTCTTTGTCCCTCTCCTTTTTTTTCTAGCACAAATGGACCCCCGAGGCCTATCTCCCAGACAAATTAAAAGTGACAGTGATGATGATGACCTGCCAAATGTGACCTTAGATAGCGTTAATGAAACTGGATCTACAGCCCTTTCCATAGCCAGAGCAGTACAAGAGTAAGTATCACATTCTCAGGATGAAGTAAGAATTGTCAGTGTTCAGTGGAAAATGGGAACTACAGTCTTCAGCTGGCATGCAGATAGATCGCTTTGGCTTGGGGGTGGCGCATTTCAGGAGAAGATTAAGTAAAAGATGAGTTTGTTTGTTTCAGTGGTGGTAAATATGGGTCAGGATGGCTAAACAAAAAAAAAAATCAAAAATGATTCTCTGAGGAATACATATTTATTTATGTTTATACATATGCTTTTTATAGGATCTCCCATTTCCTTATCTTCAGCTCTGAAGGATTTTTTTTTTACAAAGTTTTCTGAATGTTACCAGTATCCTTTCAGTCTGTTTTAAGAGCTATCTCAAGCATAGTAAGTTGGACATTTGTTGTGAAGATGAAATTACTTGAGAAAGCACTTTGAAAATTAAAAAGTAGGCTGTGAATGAAAGCGAATTGTTTTCGGTTTCTTTTTCTAAGCTCTAAGTCGGCTTAGGCTAAGGTTCATGCTCACTGAGTCTTCATGACTTTTATTAGTATTAACTGCATATATCTAGAAATGAGTCCTTTGACAAGCAGTGTGCATATATGTATGTATTGTTCTGAATCAAATAGCTTTGTAAAATTTTCTTCCCTGGGACAGTAGGTAGCGTTTGTAATTAGAGAACCTGATTTATCAAATAGCTCGGCATATACAATTTGTAGGTTTACAGATTTGTACCATTACTACTTCTAGTTACCACTGTATGGCCCTTGGGTTTTTGTTCTTATTCCGTAGTCATGTGACCTGTGAGCAGAAAACCTAATCGGTTCTTAAACTTCATTAAAAAAGAATCGTTTCCAGATCAAGCACGGTGATCATGTTTTTGTACTCTGCGTGGTCAGGCCATACATGTATTATCATGCCAGTTCTGTGTGCTGCATTTTAGAAAAGACATAGGCAAAGTGGAGCATTTCCAGGGGATGATGAGCAGAATGCTGAGGAGACTGGAAAATGTACCCTATTAAGACCAGTTGGGCATTTCTACCCAAAATTTTATCATTTATTTATTTTTAGAATTAATTTTTAAAAATTTTTGAGTTTTGAATTGTCTCCCTCATTACCCCTCCCCCACCCAGTAAGAAGGCAAGAAATGTGATAACTGATTATAAATTTTACAAAAAACTTGTGAAATTTTACAAAACTTATTTCTGTATCTGCCATGTTACAAAAAAAAAAAGTAAGAATAATAAACAAATTTTTTAAAGTTGTGCTTCACTCTGCCTTCAGACTCCATCAGTTCTTTCTCTTGAGGTGGATAGCATTTTTCATATTAAGCCTTTGGAATAGGCATGGATAATTATATTGATCAGAATAGTTGATCATCATACAATATTGCTGTAATTGTGTAGGTTCGCCTAGTTCTGCTCATTTCACTTTGTATCAGTTCATGTAAATCTTTCCGGGTTTTTCTGTAAGCATCCTGCTCATCATTTTTATAGCACAATAATATTCCATCACAATCGTAAACGAAAGTTTGTTCCAGATATTCCTCAATGGATGGGCATCCCCTCAATTTCTAATTCTTTGCCACTGCTAAAAGAGCTGCTCTAAATATTTCTGTACATATAGGTCCTTTTCCTCTTTCTTTGACCTCCTTGTGATATGGACCTAGTAGTAGTGGTATTTCTGGGTCATAGAGTATGCAGTTTTATAGCTCTTTGGGCGTAGTTCCAAATTGTTGTCCAGAATGGTAGAGTCCACAACTCTGCCAACAGTGCATCAGTGCCCCAATTTTCCCGCAACCCCTTCAACATTTGTCATTTTCCTTTTCTGTCATATTAGCCAATCTAATAGGTATGAGATGGTACCTCAGAGCTGTTTTAATTTGCATTTCTTTAATCCATAGTGATTTAGAGCATTTTTTCATATAACTATGGATATCTTTGATTTCTTTCGCTGAAAACTGCCTATTCATATCCTTTGACCATTTATCAATTGAAGAATGACTCGTATTCTTATAAATTTGACTCAGTCTTCTATATATTGAGAAATGAGGCATTTATCAAAGAAACTTGATATAAAAAATTTTTTTCCGCAGTTTCCTGCTTTCCTTTCAATCTTGTCTGCATTGTGTTTGTTAGTGCAAAAACTTTTGAATTTAATGTAATCAGAATTATCTATTTTACTTCCCATTATCATCTGTCTTTTATTTGGTCACAAATTCTTCCCTTAACCATAGGCCTGACAGGTAAAACTTTCCGTGCTTCTCTAATTTGCTTATGATATCACCCTTTATATCTAAATCATGTACCTATTTTGACTTTATCTTAGTATATGGTGTGAGATGCTGGTCTGTACCTAGTTTCTGCCAAACTGCTTTCTAGTTTTCTCAGCTATTTTTGTCACATAGTGAGGAACTGTGTATTTTTAGAAAGACCTTAGGGCACAGTAATTAAAATATAGTGCCTAAGGGACTATTGCATGGAAGGTGAATTTGAATTCCTCAGCTTGGGCACAGAGAGCAATGAATGAAAGTTACAAGGAGGCAGATTTCAGATCAGCAGGAGGAAAAACTTCCTACCAATTAACGTTGTACAGAAATGAATGGAATCTCAGGAAGCACACTAAATTATAGTGTAATTATGTTAAATACTGTTAGTGATTCATTGGAATACAAATCATACTGCTTCAGTTATTAGTCTTCCTTTATTCAGGGGCCTTGTGGCATAGTAGATAACGAGTCAGCCTCTAGGAAGCCCTAAGTTCAAGGCCAGCCTCTAACAAGGACAACTTGGGCAGATCACTTAACTTCACAATGCTCCAAGCAACTCTCTAAAACTATAAACTGCTGATAAGGTATTGATAATGTACTGGTAGATGGTGTTTTCTCACTAGGAATACCAATGCCAAGGAAATCACATCTCTTAATGGCAGTATGGTTCAGGAGTAAGAAACCTTCACAGAGTGAAAAGTCCTGGGTTTTAATCCTGGCTCAGCCATTAACTCCCGTTGTGACGTTAGGCAAGTCACATCATCTCTCTTCTACCTTGTTTTTTCACCTGTAAAATTAGGGGGCTACACTAGAAGACTGTAAGATTCCTCTGGCTCTAAAACTGGGGATCCTATGAATTTTGTGGCTGTGATTACCAAAATCTGAATTATCAAAGTGATCCCTCATCCTCACCTTTTGTTTTCAGTTTTTAGAATACATTGTGTTGAGTTCCTGTCAGAGCAATGTCTTATGAAAATCAGATGCGGTCTGCTCACTGTAAAATAGTGCATTGAAGAGTGAAAGGATTGGTTAGTCTCCAAATGTGTTATTTGTAAGGCACCATGTTAATTAATACCTGAGAAAAAAGAATGTGGAAGTTGCCCACCAGGTGTGTATCTATGTTCTTACATATCTCATCTTTCCATTTCCATAATGTGGTTTCACTGCAACAAAAATTGTGTATGTGTGCGTACGTGTGTGTGCACACAAGCGCGTGGGCACATGCTTGTGCCTTGGGAAATGCCTGATTCATTATTCATAGAACTGTTTTCATTAAGCTATTAGGAAAGTGTACACCAGTCTGTCACCTGGGAAGCCCTACAGCTAGCTGCAATATAAAGAGTTAATTAGCTATTATTCAAGAAAGAAAGGTGATGGCAGTAATCACTGAGAAGTGCTGAGATGGTTTTAGGTGATTTTTTTTTCCTAAGGATTATTTGACCAAGAGAATTGAAATTTAGGTATCTTGGAAAATACAGCTGTGCCATGTCAGGGAAACCCTTCCTTATAAATCATTTGAGTCAGGGCAACTACGTTAAGCTAAATTTAGGATCGTAGAATTTCATCTCTCTCTGTCGTCGCTCCCTGGTGGCTCTCAGAATTGTTCTCTTGCAGTACCGCTACGTTAATCTTGCATATCTGTTCTTCCTCTTCATTTTGCTTGTTTCAGACCATCTGAAAGGAATAAAACACTCAGAGTCAATTAACAGCTTTTCAAACAGAACTTTTTATTGGTTTTAGTACAAGGAAGTAAAAATAAAATAAACCAAATTGCCTTCTAACTCTGTATGATTGTAAAATTTTCAGGAAAAATTGTGTTTGGCAAAATGTGTTTCTGGTTTTCTTTAAAAATTTGTAAGGTAGTTGTTGAATCCAAACCATAATTGAGTTTTCCCTCAATTGAAATTAATATTTACCTTAGTGTTGTTTTCTAAGAGTGATTGTAATCGTGATATGAAAAGCATAACACAGTGAAACACAGCCATATCATGTTAACATACCTTTTTATCAGTGAGTTTGGGAATGTTGCGCTCTTGTCTCTAATCTCTAGGATTATTCTACCCTGAAGGGCTAGAAATAGTAGGAAGGTACTGTGGAGAAATCTCAGTTCACTTACAGCAAAGTGACCTCATCAAGCCTCATATGAAATCATTTTTACCTTCCTTATACTTTTTTTATTCTTTCACCCAAGAGAGTGAAATCTCAGATTGCAAGGTACAACAGGTTATTTTCCCATTCAGCTATCAACAGGAAGCCAATATGAACAGTGTTTTCTTGATGTTATCTTTAGAGAGGAGTCTTAGTGCTACTGTAAGGGTTAAAAAATAATAGGCAGGTATGGGTATTGGCATTCTTGCTAAATGAATGTCATTAACCATCTTGCCTATGGAGAGACAAACACCGGATATGTTTCTGTTCATGCTGGCAGTGTTCAATAGATGATGTTGGCTCGGTGACTGACAGATGGAGATGGGGACCTAACAACTGGAACTGGCTCGGCTAGCCACCAGTAATGCCTCTCAGCAGCGTTTCAGAGCTTGGAATAATGTGGCACATTTTCAATATCTCAGCCTCTCATAATATTTACAAGCACGGTGAGGGCTGAAGTGCTACCCCCCCCCCACACACACACCCCTGCACTATTGTAAGAGATGGATCTCTTCCATGAGTTTTGGGGGCTGGTGGTAGGCAGTGTGCTTGTACATACATGCCCCCATTTTAAAGTCAGAAAGCCTGCTTGCAAGCCCTGCTAGAGATCAAGCATCTGTATTCTGTCCAGCTCAATTTGACAAATATTTTGAAAGCACCTACCAGGTCCATTTGTGTAAACAGAGAATTTGTCTAAATGCATGGAAGAGAGATTTACAGATAAAAGACTTCATCAAGAATATGAATATTCAGATGAAGTAAGTATATCAGATCCTTTCATTTTACAAGCTTTTTTTTAAAAGTGTCTACATATAAGGTGTTATGGGAGGAAAGGGGAGGCAGGAGAGAACTAAGAATAATACAGAGTAGAAGATGATGAGGTCGGGGAATGTCTTAAAAAGGAGAGGACGGTTTCAGTGAGGGCTACCAGGGAAGGCTTCCCTAAGGAAAAAGAAGGATGGAGCTGGCTAGCCGCAAGAGAGCCAGGATAGTATCATTTGACAGCTATGACTTCTCTGTAACCTGAGAGCAAGTACGCTTTATCTACTTAACCAATCGTCTGTCTGCCTGTTTCTGTCCTTAGGTAGAATGCGCCAAAATATTTACATGATATCACCATCAAATAGGGCAAATGATATAGTTCTCTTGAGTTGTGCCAAAGGCTAGAATGCAAAACCAAAAATTCATGGCCCTTTATGGCAGCGGGGTTCATGGCATTAGTCGATGTGGAGAGGCAGCTATAGCAGAGTGGCTGCAGAACTGGTCTCAGAGTCAGGAAGTCCTGGCTTCCCATATTACCTCTGACAGACACCTGCTTTGTGACCCAGGGCAAGTTACTTAACTTCTCTGTTCCTCAGGTCATAGAACAAGTGGCTGTCTGCATTGGTAGAGCGGAGCATCTTCATCAGCAGAGCAATGAAATCAAAGGTCTACACTTCCCCCAACTCACCCTCAAACCCTGTAATGTTGAAATAATTATTTTTAAAAGAATCTATTCCCTAAATCAAACATAAGAGAACAAGAGTGAGATATAGTCTCTCTGCCACTTCCTGTATGACCTTGTCCAAATCACTTCATTTTTCTGAGGCTCAGTTTCTTTAGCTGTAATATTAATAAAAGACTATTTTCAGTGGCTTTCTTGTATAATTATTTGAAGAATCAATCAATTCATAACGTCAGAATGCTTTGTAAAGTGATATAAACTATGCTCATCTAGGAGTTTTATACAAGGCATGATTGTTTATCAATTGGAATTCCAAGTTTAATTTTTTTGATGATATTGTTTTGTGAACCAGTCAAGCAAATAATTGCACTGGCTAAAATTAGTATAAATATATAAAGCGACTTGTTTTAAAATTTACTTTAATTTCAGTTATTTTAGTTGACCAGGCTTTAGAAAGCTTTTTTTGGACCTGGAAAAGGCATGTCTACTGAGTAATATTTGTAATTTTTCTAAAATTGTTTGCTCTAGGGGAAAAACATTACTGGAATCAGTAGTATGATTGATTATTTTTGTCAGCAGGAATACCATATATCTGCAAAAGTTTTTGTTTCACTTTTCTTCCAATCACCTTCATATATGGGTAGTAGAAAGAGAACTGCCTTTGAATCCTGGTGCCAACACTTAACTGTGTGTAAGTTACTGTGTATAACCCACAAATGCCATGGTTTTTTTGTAGCAATTCACAGCCTTCGTGCCTCTGATGCCTACTTGTAGGCTGTCTATAAAATGAGGGGCGGTGGAGAAGGGAATAAGCATTTATGTAGCACCTACTATCTGCTAAGCACTTTACAAATATTACCTCATTTGCTCCTTACAACAACCCCACAAGGTTGGTGCTGTTATTATCCAATTTTACAGCTAAGGAAATTGTGACAAATAAAGGTTAAGTGACTTGCCCAGGGTCACGGAGCTAATAGGTGCCCAAGGTTAGATATGAGCTTATTTTCCTGTCTCCTGGCCTACTGCATCACCTAGCTGCCTCTAATGCTAAATAACCTATAATTGACTTTATGTTTCATGCTGCTCTGAATGAATTGACTTGTTTTTTTGGAATTGACTTGTTTTTTTGGTATAAAATTAATGTTTTGGAACCACCCTGATAATTCAGAGCTGAATTTCTTACTTTCTGGTGATCATGTGGGCAAAGATAAATAAACATTAAATTTGTTTCCAAAAAAAAAGTTATTCATCATTGCAGGATTGCTAAATTATAACAGGGAGAGAATATGCATACTATACTTGTGGTGAGTGCTGTGTGTAATTCTCTGTGGTTTTTTAGATGACATATAAAGACATTTTAAACAAATTGAAATTATTCAACATGACACCAAATTTTTAAATACTGTAGTGTTCTAATTTAGTTAAATATACAGGCTGCAATTGGCCACAAGTCTCAAAAATTATTAGTGTCTAATTGAAGGATAAACCTTTTCCATACATGAAATTTTTTTTTCTCTTTTCAGACTGTATGCCTTTAGCTATAATTACTTTGTATATTTATCTCATTTGTGTTTCTCAGCATTTGTTCTTAAAAGATATATCCCAAATATCTCTGTAGCGCATACATTTGTGATATATTGATGATGTAGATATTGTGTGATAATGTAAACCTATTAATATGTTTTACTACAAGTTCTCCTAGTCATTCATCATCGTTACATTCATTAATGACGTCAGTGAGATTACCCACGATCAGAGATCTGTGCTATCTTTGAAATTAACCCAATTCACTAGTACATGGCCTCCTCTATTATCAATCAAATGCCAGAGACACTCTTCTTGTCAACCATAAAATATAACCATTGCACCATTACTCACTTGTGCTTTATATTATCTTTCTGCTTTCTTAAATCTCATTTGAGTATATGTACCCACATTCATCAAATGAAAGTCAAAAATATAAGGCATTATCTGCATGGATTAAGTAGAGATTCCCTTTCTAGTGTTTGAAGCCCTCCGTAGTCTACCTCCAGCCTACCCTTATAGCCTTATTTCCCAGAATTCTTCTCCGTGTGTTTGTTGTGCCTGTCAGAGTGGACTCTGAGCTGATGCTAAAAGTCAACATTCCGTCTCTTACATGCATTTACAAAACCTTTTCCCCAGGCAAGAAGTGCACCTTATTCTTGTCTCTGACTTGGATCTTTTATTTTACTTCTTGGTTTTGTGATGTCCCTAGTTAAAGCTGTTTACCTCTGCAGATTACCTTGTTGAACTTGGAGTAAAGATCTGGGTTCAGATTCTGTCTCTGAAACCTCCTACCTGAGTGACCAGGGACATGTGAGCTAATTTCTCTAAGCCTCAGTTTCCTTATCTGTAAAGTGGGGATAGTAGTTCCTATTGCACTCGCCGTAGGTTGTTATAAGATGAGAGAATTCATTCCAGGTGCTTTTGCAAATGTCAAAATGCTATATAAATGTCAGGTGTTGTTACTTATCTGTAATATTATACGTGTTGTATGTCCTCAGTACAATATCAACTACGTAAGGATTGAGACTTTAATTTTTCCCTTGTACTTCCAGTTTCTAGCACAATGTCTTGCAGATAGTAGTCACTAAATAAACGCTTGAATTGAATTGAATGGAGAACATTAGAAATAAATACAGTGTAGCTCACACACAATGAAATCACAGACATTTGAGGGTCAGAGTCAGTGTTATGTATTGGAAAGACTATTAGATTTGTAGGAGGACTGAGATTTTAATTATGCTTAGGCCACATTTGACTATATAAATCATTCAAACTCTCTTAGTTTTAATGTCTTCATCTGTAAAAATGGAGATAACCTGTAACATGATAGATGGATAGGTTACTGGACTTGGAACCACCAAAATAGAGCTCTTACACTTATCAGCTGTGTGAGCCAAGACAAGCCACTTAACATCTCTGTGCTTCGTTTTCTTCATCTGTAAAAATAAGTGGGTTAGAGTCAGTGACCTCTGAGGTTTTTTCTGGCCCTTCATGTATGAGTCTGTGACATACCTAGATAGATTGCTGTGCGCATCAGATGATATAACGCATGCTGAGCATTGTGTAAGTTGTAAAGGGTGTCCCAAAAGTCTTAGTCCAGGTTTAAACTTTAATTGCTTAAAATTTCACTAAGACTTTTGAGATACCCAATATAAAAAAGATCTCATTCCCCCAAAAAGGTAAAAAAAAACTGATCAATCTACGTAATAGAAAAGACGGTTATTACTTCTTTGTTTACAAAGAGTAAACAAATAATCATCATATAAATAAAAATTCCAAGTAAAATTATCATATTTTCCTGACTGTTGGGGCCAGGGGGAGTTAACATAAATCAGTCAAGTAACATGGCTAGTTAAAATATAAAATTTTCTTTGAAAAGTTTTATTTTTTCTTATTCTGCCTTGCTTGGACATATTTAAGCCTTGCTTCAGAATTACAGCTTTAGCAATTATAGAAGTTAGTATTTAAGAGAAAAAGTTTCTTGCTTGTGGAAGAAGTTAAATTGAACTAATTGTTTCAAGTTTGTCCTATGATATTCTCTAAATATTTACATTTTTAAAAATAAATCTAGACATATATTTTCTAGAAGCTTCTGGAGGATTTTATGAACTCCTCTCCCTAGACTCACTAAATTCATTTAGCACACTGTTTAATGGTTATATGAAAAAAAAAATCAATAGTAAGAGGTATGGTAATCACATTTATTGAGCTCTTGATTTCTAAGTTTCACCATGTAAACTCCTCTCCAGGGCCTATACTCTCACAAATGTTTGTTTTCTTTTGCCGAGAATAGGGGAAAATGGAGCTGAAAAAAAGATTCATTTTAGCTGAACAAGCAAAATAACACACAAATATGGTGAAACATGGTTATGTTCAGCTTGCAAACTCAAATTAGCATTGATTGCCTTCTAGTAAACAATATGGCCAAGTGAAACAATGCTTTTTTCCCCCATTTTTGTTCCTATTTTTCAGTTGTTGAATCTATCATTTATTCATTCTTTGTTTGAACAAACATTTAAGCTTCCAATGTAAGCGGAACACACTTCCTTCAAGTTTAGATCAGGCACCATATATGCCCTTCATGAAGCTTACAGTCTAGTGTGACCTGCAAAGTAAGTGTGCAAGCATGATGATATTATTCAGACAATTGAGGCAAAAAAAAAATGTTTAGCTATATATTTCAAATAGTACTTTTATATTTATAATTATATATAATTCAGTTGTAATTGTATTTAATTTGCTCAGTTCACTCGATTTTACATGTATATGGACAATCATAATGATAGGACATATTTTCATATCACTGAAATATAGTAGATACATATATCTTCCATTATGGAAAGAAGGCCAAGAAAAGAATATGCAGTGTATCTTACTTATTACAATAATAAGTGAATATGAAAAGGGTAGGTACCATTAGAATTAAGCTGCTTGTATGTAAGGATTGTTTCATTGTTTGACCTTCTATCCTCAGAGACTATCAAATATTTGGCACATAGTAGGTACTTAATAAATGTGTGTTGATTGATTGATACAAGAAATACATTTAATTCTGTGGTAGATTCTTTGGGGAAAAAAAGGAGTCAGAATGATATGTCAATTTTACCACCTTTTTTCATCCTGTATATATTTTACGTTTAGTGGGTTACTTATATGTCATCTATCAAGTTTATTCATTGGTGGTCCAAAAGGATTTTGTGAAAGCTTTAAGAAGAGTCCCACAGAGCACGTATCAGAGTATAGTTTCAGCACTTGGCGAGGCTGGTATAATTAAGAAAATTGATTTGGAAGAGAAATGGCTAGAAGTTTAGGGGTTTTCACCAAAGGACATCTTCATTTTCATTTTTGGATTAGACAGCCTACATTGTGGATTTAAAGTACTCATTCATTTTTCATCCTAATGGGCTTTTAAAACTTTACTAGTCTGACTTGGTGTGTAGTTTATTTAACAAGTGAAACCAAACACTTCAAGTCAGAAAGCCAAGAGCAGTTTTAAAAATGTAAGAACATAGAAACCAATAGCTATAGTCTTAGATAGGGGAAAAAAAAAGCCAATCCATCACTATAGCTATCAAATTCAGATGTAATCCCTTCACATCCTTAAATTTATCTAAATATTTGTATTTAGATTATTCAGATTTTTGTCTCTCAAATTTCCAATTTAACAACATTTATAAGGCACTGGGCAGGACTTGAATTGAAAAGTCAAGATTACAAAGGTACACTGAAAATAATTGCATTAAAAATGATCAGATATGAACTTAACGATTCTTTTGTGTATTTAAATACATCAGGTTGAACCTAAAGAAAAAACAATTAAACGTATCCTTCCTCTACTTTCATTTCCAATTTTGTTTAGTTTTCTTCTCACATTGTTTATGAAGACTGTCTTCCTTTATAACTCCAAGAGACAACTAAAGTTACGCATTCTGCTGGGTTAATTGGGGTTGGGTGGACCCTCACAGGAAATGTAGATTACATACAACTTATCTTTTGTATTAATGTCAGAATTCAAATCCATCTAGTCATCAAAAATACACTGTTAATTTTATTTATGCAATGTCTCTGTGAATTGTAATAAATCTGATATTCCTTTTTATTATTATGGATCAAACACTAAATGATGTGAAATTTAGTTTGCAGTGGTTTTTTTTGTGTGCCTATTTTAGATGTTACTTCCCTTTGTGGAAAGTTTAATATGGCAGAGAGTTGTGACTTTTTACCAAACCAAGTTGAACAGGACAGTGTCACTGCCTGAGATTAAAGAGGTTTTATGGTTTTGATGTTTGCAGATTTTTGTAGATATGCATTTTACATTTAATTGGCGTTTCTGTAAGGATTGGATAGGATACAAAAGACATGGAAGACATTGCCAATGTTCTCCTGGAGCTGATAATATAATTGAGAGACAAACTCACTCGTGGGAACATACAACTGTGAGTCTGAGCATGTGTGCACACAACACAGTTGAGTAGCAAAAAAGACAGCATGTGACTCAGTGCTGAAATTAGGGATGCAGAAAAATGTCAGGGAGCTCAGAGAAGAGCGATTCTGGATGTCAGAGGTCAGCAGAGGCCTCAAGTCACAGGTAAGAATTGAGCTGGACCAGAAAGAATGATTTGGATCTGTATAGAAAGCGATGGTCGTCAGTTCTAGGTGGCAAAGGCACAGCTTGAACAAAGTCTCAGAGTTAGGAACAAGGCTGTGATATTGAGGAGGAGGTATAATCAGCTTGCCAGCATCCACATCTGGTTGCAGCCAGCTTTTTCAGACTGTCTCTGCATTCCTCTAGGAAAAAACTGCTGTCTACTCACCCCGCCTCCTCCCAGTTGCAAACTTTCCTCATTTCTGTCTATTTCCTCGTGTCCTTCCATCTTGCTGCAGCCTCCCCTCTTGCCCATCACAGAAGCCCAGAGTTAAAAGGTCATCTGACTCAGCCCTCTACTTCAAATGAGATAATATTTGTAAATCAAAATGAGAAATGAAAGCTCAAACAAGATAATATTTGTGCAATTCCTGACACATCATAGACACTATATAAATACTTATACCCTTTCCCCTTCCCTTCTCTCCCTATCCAACTTATTCTTCAAGTCTTCATTCAAATAGCATCTTCTCTAGAAAACCTTCCTTTGCTATGCTATCCTGAAATGACCTCTCCCTCCTGTGAAATTGTGCATTTATCATTTGGATAATTCATCTTACAATTATTTCTCTTGTGTATCTTCTCTTCCTATTATTACTTTGTTACTCTCTGACCGTATCCACCCCACCAGAAACTAAGACTGTACTCCTGCTTGCCTGGGCTCTGATAGGTGAGTTTTTTGCCTGAGAACCATGCAATTGGACCTTTTTTTCCTGTGTTCTCCCTAGTACGGGCCTATTCTTTACCATATGTACCCTATTGAAAATGAGGACTCTACTCCTGTATGCTCCCACCTGATTTTAGTAGTGAGGCTTTTGCCTTATCTGGTCTAGAACCAGGCCACCATGTTCTAAGTACCCTTTCCCTCTTCTCTTCTTCCCCAGTTTCCAATTCCCTTTTATATGTTGTTTTCTCACATTAGAATGTAAGCAACTTCTGCTTCTGGGAGCCAAAATGGCGGAGTAAGAAGTAAGTTGTGCTTACCCTCCCTTATTAACCTTTGAAAGTCTAGAAAATATTGCCCCAGGAAAAACTCTCGAACAGCTGAGCCAGCAGAAAGACAGAATGCAGCAGTGTTGTAGCCCAGGAAACTTGGGGGATTAATGGGAAAAGCCCCTCCTGCTCTGGGGAGAGGGGTAGCAGTACAGCACGCGAGGCATCCCAGAAAGGCAGTGGCAAGCCCCACCTCAGCATCCCAAGGGGAGATCCTGAGTCCTCGGGTATTGGAGCAGGCAAGCACCAACACCAGGACCCCCTGAATACCGCTAGGGGAACCAGAATACAACAGCTGGGAAAACCGCCAGGTTCCTTCTCCAGCAGCCAAATCCCCCAGTACCTAAGCACAAGTTCCAGGAAGCACAACTTCAGGAGGCAGAGCTCCAGGCTGACAGACATGCTCCAGCATCGAAATATCCCTGTGCAAGGCCCAGGTGAGTAGGAGCCAAAGAAAGGAGTGCAAGACCTGGGTGAGCTGAAGGAAAGAAAGGAGTACAAGGCCTGGGTGAGCAGGTGTCCCCCAGGTGCCAGACTCCCCATCCCCACCATGAGATCTCCAGTGTTGCTGACCCCAGCCCAGCACCAGGTAAGCTGCCAGAACCCTACAGCCTCCAACTGCCAGCATCTGAGGCCCCAGCACACGAAGCCAGTGACCAGGTTCAAGGCTCTCAGCACAAGAAGCTTGGGTCAATGCCCCCTGTGCTCCAGCAGGAGAGCTCAGCTTTTTTTAAAAGTCAGGAAATAGGCAAACACCACAAGCAAAAAAACCAGAAATGGACAGTGACCATAGATTCTTATTATGGGGACAGAGAAGATCAAGGCACAAATTCAGAAGGCGACATTGTCAATATACCCATATCAGAAACCTCAAAGGGGAATATGAACTGGTCTCCAGTCCAAAGAGTCTTCTTGGAAGAGGTCAAGAAGTATTTAAAAAGTCAAATAAGAGGCAGAAAAAAAAGTGGGAAAAGAAACAGGAGTTAATGAAAGAGAGTCAATAGCTTGGAAAGGGAAGGACAAAAATTAACTGTAGGAAACAAATCCTTGAAAAATACAATTGGCCAAATGGGAAAATAAGTACACCGAAGAAAACAACTCCTTAAAAAGTAGAATTGGCCAAATGGAAAAGGAGGCACAAAAACTCACTGAAGAGAAGAACTCCTTAAAAAAAGTAAAATGGGCCAAATGGAAAAAGAAGTACAAAATCTAAAAGAAGAAAACAATTCTTTAAAAATTAGATTTAGACAAGTGGAAGCTAAAGACTCTGTGAGAGATCAAGAATCAGTCAAACAGAAACAAAATGAAAAAGTAGAAGAAAATGTAAAACTATCTCATTGGTAAAACAACTGATCTAGAAAATAGATCCAGGAGAGACAATTTTAAAATTATTGGTTTACCTGAAAACCATAATGAAAAAAAGAGCCCGGACAGCATCTTTCAGGAAATCATCAAGGAAAACTGCCCTGAGGTACTGTAACTAGAGGGTAAAATCATCATCAAAAGAACCCACTGATCACCCCCTGAAAGAGATCCCAAATTGAGAATTCCAAAATTACCAGGTCAAAGAGAAAATGCTGCAAGCAGCCAGAAAGAAACAATTTAAATATCATGGAACCACAACTGGAGGACCTTGCAGCTTCTACATTAAAAGATCAAAGGGTGTGGAATACTATATTCTGTAAGGCAAAGGAGCTTGGATTACAACCAAGGATCAACTACCCAGCAAGAATGAGCATGATCTTTCAGGGGAGGAGATGGACATTCAATAAAATAGGGGACTTCCAAACCTGACTGAAGAAAAGAAAGATCAAACAAGGGTAAAAAGGCAGAAAAACCTATTAACAGTAGAGGGAAAGAAGAGAGGGAGATGAGCATTCTTTGAACTTTACTTTCATCAGATTTGATTCAAAGAGGGAATAATACAATCAGTTAGGTTTAGAAATCTCACTCTAGAGGAAGTAGGAGGGGAAAGGGAAAAGAAAAGGGAAGGTGTGAATAGAAGGGAGGGAAGAAGTAGTAAGGGTAAAGGTGAAGAAAAGAGAGGGGGCTAATAGAGAGGAGGGCAGACTGAGGGAGGTGGTGGTCAAAAGCAAAACTCTACTGAGGAGGGAAAGGGAGAAAAGAGGGAGAAAAGTATAAACAGGGGGAAAATAGGATGGAGAGAAAGACACAGACAATAGTCCAAGCTGTGAATGTGAATGGGATGAACTCTCCCACGAAATGGAAGCAGATAGCAGATAGGATTAAAAACCACAATCCTACAATATGTTGTTTACAAGAAACACATTTGAAGCAGAGGGACACACACAGAGTAAAGGTAAAAGGCTGGAGCAGAATATATTATGCTTCAGCTGAAGTAGAAAAAGCAGAGGTAGCCATCCTATCTCAGACAAAGCAAAAACAAAAGTAGATCTAATTAAAAGAGATCAGGAAGGAAACTCCTTCCTCCTTAAAGGTACCATAGAGGATGAAGTAATGTCATTAGTAAACGTATACACCAAGTGGTATAGCATCTAAATTCTTAGAGGAGAAGTTAAGGGAGTTACAGGAGGAAATAACAAAACTATGCTAGCGGAGGACCTCAACCTCCCCCTCTCAGAATTAGATAGATCTAACCCGAAAATAAACAAGAAAGAAGTTAAGGAGAGGAATAGAATTTTAGAAAAGTTAGATATGGTTGACCTCTGGAGAAAATTGAATGGGGATAGAAAGCAATATACCATTTTCTTGGCAGTACGTGGCACCTTCACAAAAATTGACCATGTACTAGGGCATACAAACCTCACAATCCAGTGCAGAAAGGCAGAAATATTAAATGCATTCTTTTTAGATCATGATGCAATAAAAATTACATGTAATAAAGGGCCATGGAAAGATAGACTAAAAATTAATTAGAAACTCAATAATCTAATCCTAAAGAATGAATGGATCAAACAACAAATCATAGAAATAATTAATAACTTCATCCAAGAGAATGACAGCAATGAGACAATATACCAAAACTTATGGGATCCAGCAGAAAGAGTCCTTAGGAGAAGTTTTATATCTTTC
>NW_020954720.1:8839469-8840526 GCF_900497805.2 Vombatus ursinus
AATGCTCACATGAATAAAATAGAGAAAGAAGAGATCAATGAATTGGGCATGCAACTAAAAAAAAAAACCTAGAAAAAGAAAAAATTAAAAGTCCCAATTAGATATCAAATTAGAAATTCTGAAAACCAAAGGAGAGATTAATAAAATTGAAGTTAAGAAAACTATTGAACTAATAAAACTAAGAGCTGGTTTTATGAAAAAATAATAAAATAGATAAACCTTTGGTTAATTTGATTTAAAAAAAAGAAAGAAAGAAAGAAGACAACCAAATTACCAACATCAAAAAAGAAAAGGGTGAATTCACCACCAATGAAGAGGAAATCAAAACAATAATTAGGAGCTTTTGCCCAACTGTGTGCGAATAAATTTGACAATCTTAGTGAAATGGATGAATATTTACCAAAAATATAAATTGCCCAGATTAAGGGACAAGGAAATAAAATACTTAAATAACCCCATTTCAAAAAAAGAAATTGAACAAGCCATCAACGAGCTCCCTAAGAAAAAAATCTCCAGGGCCAGATGGATTTACAAGTGAATTCTATCAAACATTTAAAGAACAATTAAATCCAATACTTCATAAACCATTTGGGAAAATAAGTGAAGAAGGAGTCCTACCAAATTCTTTCTATGACATAAAAATGGTACTAATACCTAAACCATGAAGAGCAAAAACAGAGAAAGAAAATTATAGACCAGTTTCTCTAATGAATATATAAATGCATAAAATTTAGCAAAGAGATTACAGCAACTAATCTCAAGGATAATACATGATGACCAGGAAAGATTTTTACCAGGAATGCAGGGCTGGTTCAATATTAGGAAAACTATCAACATAATTGACCATATCAACAACAAAACTAACAGAAATCATATGATTATCTCAGTAGGTGCAGAAAAAGCATTTGGCAAAACACAACACCCATCCCTATTAAAAACACTAGGGAACATAGGAATAAGTAGAATCTTCCTTAAAATGGTAGGTACTATCTATCTAAAACCAGCAGCAAGCATTATATGTAATACGGATAAGCTGGAAGCATTTTCAATAAAATCA
>NW_020954720.1:8840569-8840694 GCF_900497805.2 Vombatus ursinus
GGGGTGAAACAAGGATGTCCATTATCACCACTGTTATTCAGTATTGTACTAGAAATGTTAGTTTCAGCAATAAGAAGAAAAAGAAATTGAAGAAATTAGAATAGGCAAAGAAGAAACAAAGCTAA
>NW_020954720.1:8840727-8841166 GCF_900497805.2 Vombatus ursinus
CACTCTTTGCAGATGATTTGATGGTATACTTAGAGAATCCTAGAGAATTAAGTAAAAAATTACTTGAAATAATAAACAAGTTTAGCAAAGTTGCAGGATATAAAATAACTCCACATAAATCATCAACATTTCTGTATATTACTAATAAAGCCCAAAAGCAAGAGATAAAGAAATTCCATTTAAAGTTACTGTAAACATTATAAAATATTTGGGAGTCTACCTGCCAAAACAAAGTCAGGAACTGTATGAACACAATTACAAAACACTTTTCACACAAATAAAGTCAGATCTAAATAATTGGAAAAATATCAGTTGCTGATGGGTAGGCCGAGCTAATATAATAAAAATGACAATTCCACCTAAATTAATTTACTTATTCAACACTATAGCAATCAGACTACCAAAAATTACTTTATAGAGCTAGAAAAAACAGAAACAG
>NW_020954720.1:8841242-8841814 GCF_900497805.2 Vombatus ursinus
ATCTGGAAGAACAAAAGGTCCAGAATATCAAGGGAACAAATGAAAAGAAATGCAAGGGAAGGTGGCCTAACTGTACCAGATCTTAAATTGTATTATACAACAGCAGTCATCAAAACTACTTGGTACTGGCTAAGAAAGAGAGTGGTGGATTAGTGGAATAGATTAGGTACGTAAGACACAACAGTCAGTGACTATAATAATCTACTATTTGATAAACCCAAAGACCCTAGCTTCTGGGATAAGAACTCACTATTTAACAAAAACTGCTGGGAAAACTGGAAAAGAGTATGGCAGAACCTAGGCATAGACTAACATCTTACACCGAATACCAAGATAAAGTCAAAATGGGTACATGATTTAGATATAAAGACTGCTACTATAAGCAAACTAGGGGAACAAGGAATAGTTTACCTCTCAGATCTATGGAGAAGGGAAGAATTTATGACCAAACAAGAGACAGAGAACATTATGAAATGCAAAATGGATGACTTTGATTATATTTAATTGAAAAGTTTTTGCAGAAACAAAGCCAATGCAACCAAGAATACAAGAGAAGCAGAACACTGGGAAAC
>NW_020954720.1:8841855-8863236 GCF_900497805.2 Vombatus ursinus
TTTTTATAGCCAGTGTCTCTGATAAAGGCCTCATTTCTAAAATATATAGAGAACTGAGTTGTATTTATAAGAATACAAGTCATTCCCCAGTTGATAAGTGGTTAAAGGATATAAATAGGCAGTTTTAAGAGGAAGAAATTAAAGCTAGCTATAGTCATATGAAAAAAATGCTCTAAATCACTATTGATTAGAGAAATGCAAATCAAAATGACTCTAAGGTACCACATCACACCTATCAGATTGGCTAACATGACAAAACAGGAAAATGATAAATGTTGGAGAGGATATGGGAAAATTGGAACACTAATGCATTATTGGTGGAGTTGTAAACTGACCAAGTCATTCTGGAGAGCAATTTGGAACTATGCCCAAAGGGCTATAAAACTGTGGATACCCTGTGACCCAGCAATAGTACTTCCAGGGCTGTATCCCTAAGAGATCATAAAAACGTGAAAAGGACCCACATGTACAAAAATATTTATAGTGGCTTTTTGTGTGGTGGACAAGAATTGGAAATTGAGGGGATACCTATCAATTGGGGAACAGCTGAACAAGCTTGGTATATGAATGTAATGGAATACTGTTGTGCTATAAGAAATGATGAGCTGGAGGATTTCAGAAAAACCTGGAAAGATTTGTATGAACTGATGCTGAGTGAAATGAGCAGAACCAGGAGAACATTGTACACAGTAACAGCCGCATTGTGCAAATGACTAACTGATAGACTTAGCTCTTCTCAGCAATGCAAGGATCTACAACATCTCCAAAAGTCTCATAATGGAAAATGCTATCCACATCCAGAGAAAGAACTGTGGAGTCTGAATGCAGATCAAAGCATACTATTTGCTCTCCTTGTCTTTTGTTGTTTTGTTTTATTTCTTCTCTCTGGTGGTTTCTCTCATTAGCTCTCATTCTTCACATCATGACTGATATGAAAGTATGCTCAATATGAATAAGTAGAACCTTTATCAGATTACATGCCATCTTGGGGAGTAGGGAGGAGAGGGAGGGAGAGAAAATGTCAAACTCACAATCTTATGGAAGTGAATGTTCAAAACTAAAAAATAGTTTTTTAAAAAATAAATAAAAATTTAAAAATATTGCTGTTACTGTGTAAAAAAAAGAATGTTAGCTCATTGAACACATATGCTATCTTGTTAGCTTGTGTGTGTGTGTATGTGTGCGTGTGTGTATATGTGTATGTATGTATGTATGTATATATTCCTCCAGGGCTTAGTATACTGCCTGCACCTAGTAAACACTTAATGCTTTATCTTTTTATTTCCTGCCTGTTTATCTATCTTTCTGTTTCTCTCTCTCTCTCTCTACCTATCTACCTACCTATATAATCTATCTTGTACTGACATGTAAATAATTTATTATTGTATTATCTTTGATTTGTTTTTGGTTATCCAATTAGATTTTAACCCCTTTAGTGACTATGTCTTATACTTTTTGGATCTTCTTCAGCATCTAGAACCTTATACAGAGTAGAATTATATAATACTAGAATTTAAGGTGTGATCAGTAATTGGAGGATAATTTATAAAGAATTTTGAACACAAGGCTAAGGATTCTGGATTTTTTCACCTAGGCTTTAATGCTTTTTGGCCAGGGTACTAAAGAGTAATTGTAATTTAATTTCAATATATATGCTAGATTAGAGAGGGGAATAATTTTAGACTGGCAAGAGCTCTAAGACAGAAGAGCTGTGTAGGAGAGCTAGGGACCTGAAGGTCTCACTGGTGCCAGTAGAGGGCAGCAGCTACCTTGCTCAGGTGTTGTGATGAGCCAGGTGCTCCAAGCTGAAAGGTGAGGACTGGGGGAGAGCAAGTACATAGCTTATCAACCCAGATCTTGTGCTTGGGAATCCTGCCAAAGGAAGGAGAGGGAGCAGAAAACCAACATGATAGAATCAGCAGAGGGAACAAGCTGTAGGAAACAGAGATCCAGGTAGGTAAGCTAAGTGCCGTCTACACAAACCTGGGCAAAAGTAAGTAGGTTGGCACCAAAAAGAAACTAACCAGGAACTGGCACCAGAGAAGGTAAATGTACAAGAGTGGCCAGTTAACAAGGCCAAGGTTAAATTCTGATTGTCAGGCATCCATGGGAGTGAATGATTTGGGGCTCCCTTTATAGCTTGGTCAATTCTGAGTTTTTTAAAGGACCAGTGGCCTGCTTGCCCCAGAGCAAGACAAAAAGTCCTTAAGAAACCATTTCAGTTATCAAGGTTCTAAGTGGTGGACTAAAAGTGATAGTAGTGTGGATTAAGGGGGGAAAGATGAATTAGAGACACTTCAAAGGCAAGATCTACAGGAATTGAGGAGAAATTGTAGATAAAGGAAAGTCAGAGATTGAAGAGTCAGTGATTACCCCTGGTGTCTGATGGGAAGGTGGGGGAATCACATGTCAGTGATTAAGGCAATCAGTAGGACTGATTGCAACAATTTTGCAATACAAAGTCTCTAGTCTAATCGATGAAAGTTTGGCATAAATTTCTCACTTACACTTTGTCTGGACTTGCCTTTGCTCCCTACCTTTTGTCATAGTTATTTATATGTATATCTTACCTTCTCCTCTAGACTTGGAAGCTTCTTGAGGATAGAAACTATATATTCAGTGACTAGCTTGGTGCCTAGTATATTGCCTTACAATCCAATACATATTTATCAAGTACTTACTGTGTGCCTGACATTTTGCTAGGCACTGGTAGTGATACAAAAATACAGAAAAACTGTCTGTTTTACCCTGAAGGGGGTAAAATGCTTAAAGGCATCTTAGCATAGTGGATAGGATGATAAGCTTGGAGTCTAGAACCAGGAAGACCTGGATTCAAGTTACTTCTGACACATACTTTCTGGGGGACCCTGGGTGAATTATTTAATCTCTTTTAGGCAGATCTGCGTAGGTAAGGGAAGCTTCCTCAGGAACTCCCTACCTTGAACAAATCTTAAATCTAGTCTGAGGAGCTTACTTTGTGCTAGGATGATAAGACACATGAACAGGTAAATGCATCATTTAAGGAGGGAGAGACACAAAACATTTGTTAAGCGCCTGAAGCACTTAATTAATCTCTTTGAATAAAGAAGCACTAAGACTGAATAAAAGAGTTTTCTTCCACATTTATTTTACTCACCTATTGAGTATTTTCAACCACATGATCACCTTGGAAGGCACCAGGGAGAATACAGAGTTGTAGTAGTAGTTCTTCTGTCTTTAGGCACTTATAGATGTTTTTATACTTATTCAGAGTAATTTTTCCGCATACTCAGAATTCTCATGTCATGTGTTCTTTTATATTATCCTTCCTTTTTACTAGTTAGCTTACTTATACAGGGGGCTAAAAAAAGCCATAGACCATGCCCTACCCCTGACTAGTTATTTCACGAATTGCTATAGTTATCACAAGGGAGAATGAATGGAAGAGTATGGATGGCTCAGTGGAAGCCTATTACTAATACTGAAAAAAGAAAACAAAAACCTCAAATTTGTGTGTTTTGCTGGGCTCTGACATTAAAGGGAGACAATATCAGGTTATTATATACTGTCTGTTTAATGATATGTTTGTTTTAAATAAAAAATTATATTCAATAAAATACCTTTGGGGGGAGGAAGGGGAGAAAAAATCAGTACTTAATTGAAAAATAAAATAAAATGAGGTTTCATAAAAAATACTCTTCTAATGAATGAAGAATGAGTCTTGAGATTAGGGAAGTCCAGGAACTAGACCAGGGACAGGTGTCCAGTGTTTATTGGTCCCAGGGGGTAGATATTATCTCAACTTTGTTACCAACAGAGGGACAAAGGTCAGAACTAGAGCAGAAGCTCATTTCAGAAAGACTTACCTTGGCAGTAGTATAATGAATCCAGGCTTAGAGAAAAAGGGTTAGATCTCAATGGTCCCACTGCTTTCAGAGGAGGAGGCTGAGCCTGAAGCTAGTCCAGAGAAGTAAATGGAAGAGTCAGCTTCACTTAAAAGAGTAGAGCCAACTGATTGCTAATCTAATTAAGGGGCGTCAAAGGCAATGGAGAGAAAGGAAGAAAGAGTGCTTCCTTGGTAGAGCCCTGAGCTCTCTGTGAGAAGGGAAAATAAGTAAACCATCACTTTGGAGCCTAACGCCTGTAGTCCCAGGTGTGATAGCTTGTAAGACCAGATAGGAAGGGGTCTTTCGCACTCATGAGAAAAGACAGTATTTTTCAGAGTGCAAGGCTGGAGAGGCTGGGGTGAGATAGTTACAACCAAGTTGGGATAAATGGGCTTAGCTGGAAAAATGTACCTATTCCCATACCCATTTGTTTGGAAAAACAAATTCTACAGTGTAAAACCTAAGACACGAATGGATGAATGTACTTGATATATAGTGAGTACTTAATAAATCTTTTCATTCATTCATTCATTCAAATCTGCCTGCTATAGGGCTAGAACAGATCCAGCCCAAACAGGAGTAGGCATACTGATTCCTTGGGCAAGGATTGGCTGAAAATCAATCATAAGGTCCTACTTTACATGTACAACTAGAAATCATCTAAATTGAATCACAAGACTTCTATAACTTTTAAGTTTTACTCATAATATTATAATGTCCCTGTATAGGTATTTTTTGGTAGAAAATGCTTAACTAGGGGGAAAAAAAACTTAATTTTTTTTTTAAAAGACAGTGTGTGTGTGTGTGTGGGTGTGTGTTTTCATCCACAAGGGAGAAAGGAAGTGGTATATATCTTTTCCCATGCCCTACACCAGGTGGAGACAAGATGGTGAAAGCAACCAACATTATTTTTAAAATACAATGGCAAAGAGTTAAATCCTGGGTTTATTGGTAGAAGAAAAAGGTGAGTTACGTTTAGGGATGGGGATCGCTGTCTATAGTCATGGAGCCTTCTAGTAAATGTACCCGTTCATTGTAGAAGAGACTTTTCTCTAATACACAAAAGATAGGATAGGACTTAGTTAGCATAGTGCTAGGTACCAATAAGTAGGCAATTAATGCTTAGTGACTTGATATGTCAGTGAACTAGTTACAAATTAGGTAACTGACTACATTGTGAAAATTTATCTAAAACTGACAGATCTATCCAGCCTTATAGGAAATTGCCCTTATGGTTTCTTACACAATTTCTTACCTCTTTATAAAAATACAGTTTCTAGTTTGGGACTCCAAATCTTATAGATTTGAAAAATTGAAGAGAAGTCAAAGGTCTAAACAAAAAACTAAATGATTGTAGATAGTCTTCTTAACAGAATTTAAACACATTGGATCCATTTAGTCTGAATAAGGGGCAAAAAGGGTGAATTTAAAATAACTTTTCACTATACTAAGAGCAGCTGGATAGCAGAGTGGATAGAGTCCCAGACATGGAGTCAGGAAGACCTGAGTTCATATGTGGCCTCAGACATATACTAGCTGTGTGCCCTAGGGCAAGTCACTTAACCCTGTTTGCCTCAGTTCCTCATCTGTAAAATAAGCTGGAGAAGGAAATGGCAAACCACTCAAATATCTTTGTCAACAAAACTCCAAATGGGGTCACAAAGAGTCTAACACAACTGAAACGACTGAACGACATATTGAGAGCATTTTAAGTGATCTAACTGCATAGCTACCAGGTCTTGAATAGAAAGAGGCTACAAAAATAAAAGGGGGAAAAAAGCAATTACAGAAATAAAATTTTAGTTCGTGAGAAGTATCCATATTTTTCTGACATAGGGGATGTGATGCCTGGTTTCAGGAAGACCTAGGTTTAAATGTGGTCTCTTACATTTTCTAGTTGTTCTCTGTGGTTCTGGACTAACCTTTTAGCCCTTGATAGCCCACAGGCCAACATCTACTGTTTATAGAATATTTGCTGATCTTCATTAGTAAAATGAATTACTTCACTGGGAGTTCCTAAACAAGTGATACCATAGGACTATATATACATACATTACATACATACAAACATATACACATACTTACAAACGTGTATATATATGCATGTGCATATATATAATACATTATATGTATAATTATGTTATTATATAACAAATAATCAAGAGATCCAAATGCTATGAGATCAATTTTAAAATCTCAACCACCCAGCCACCATGTATCTGTTACAAAGTAACATCATTACCATGTACTTGTGCTGCTGTGATTCCCAGTGCGATAGAAAAAACCCTGTGGGAGTCAGAAACCTCAGGTTTGAACCCCAGATTTGATATTAGCTTTGTGACTAATCACTAACTTAATTGCACAGTAAGCTATGTTTAAATTAAATTGAATTATGTAAAAACTAGCTATCATCTCACATTCTTCATGGGAAAAAAAGCACTTTATAAACCTTAAAGGATTATATGAATATGCCACAGTAGTTATTATTACCATTGCGGTGCAATACACCCAGAGTTGTGTTTTCACCTTATTCAGATTAAATGATATTGTCCCTGAGTGTTTAGTGATATTGCAATCTGATGAGGTGAATGGTAGCTTTTGGATTTTTGCTTTACTGAGGTATAATAAATAAAATTTAGTTTTAGTAATATACATATGTTTTATTGAAGAAACCCTATAAAATGAAGAAGAAACTTTAGGTTGAAAAAATGTTAAAAAAAAAAATAATAACTGCCTCCAAAATAGTGATCAAAAATGTGCTACTAAAAGGTACTCAAAGCTCCCAAGTTTATTCGATGTTTGAAATGGCTAATAAAGAAGGTTGTGGATTTTAAACTTTTTGTCTCACATTAAATAGAGAAATTAGAAAATAGTGTAGATGTAGATCAATGTTCCTATCTCAAACTTTGCTTAGCACTAGTTTAAGAAAATCTAAATTCTCTACCTTATACCTCCCTGACTTCTCTGTCTGTGGGTAAGGGGAATGACACAGAGGAAGAAAGATAAGCCTTTTTCTTTTTCTTTTTCTTTAAACAAATGTATAAGTTTTAAGAATGACCTATACCTGGGGCAGCTAGGTGGCACAGTGGATAGAGTACCGCACCTGGAGTCAGGAGGACCTGAGTTTAAATCCAGCCTCAAATCCAGACACTCACTAGCTGTGTGACCCTGGGCAAGTCATTTAGTCCCATTGCCTAACCAAAAAAAAAAAAAAAAGAATGACTTATGCCCACAAAAAAGTTTTCTGGGAAGGTAAAAAATGGAGCTAGGTGGGGTACAGTGGATAGAGTGCTAGGCCAGGAATCAGGAAGACTCATCCTCATGAGTTCAAATTTGACCTCAGACGTTTGACCCTGAGCAAGTCACTTAACCCTATTTGCCTCAGTTTCCTCATCTGTAAAATGAACTAGAAAAGGAAATGGCAAATTACTCCTGTATCTTTGCCAGGAAAATCCCAAATGGGGCCACAAAGAGTCAGACATGACTGAAACAACAACAAAAAATATTTCAAATCATTTGGGAAGGACTGGTCTAAGAGGTCTCTATGATTGTCTAGCTCTAAAAATTGTATAAGTTCTTGAGATACATAAAGATCCTTTCTCTAAGATTTTGCCCCAGAAGGATGACAGTAAAAAGACTGTCCTGGATGAGACAGTGACTTTTTATGTAGGTAGATGTTTTTGGAGTAGATGAACATCTTAGTTATGTCAGAAAAAAAAAAAGGCTGCTAGCATGAAGCTGTGTAAAATCATTTTGAAATATGGTTGCTTAATTATTGACAATTAAAGAAAATGTTTTCTTTTCAACTGTACTCATTAGATTGTAGCAATGAAAAAACAAATAGCAGTTTTTATACACACATGAAAATTAATTTGCATAACTTAAAACCTACAAGAAAATTTCATGCCAGTTTTCTCCAAAATTCCAGGTATTATGGTTTTAAAAATGCACAGAGACTCTGTCTCTGAAGTTCATACAAATATACTAAAAGCCCAATGTTCACTTCATTATATTTATGTCATTGTTCAAATGTCTTAATAACTTTCAAGGGTCTAAGTGGAAAAATAATTTTAAGAAGATGTTGAAGGGGATGAGCCAAATCGTTAATGAATTTATTTTCCAAAAGAATTAAGCTATTTCTGTTGTAAACCATTTTATTGAAAAAGATTGTCTTTTTAAAAATTAAAATGGAAAAAAAAATTTCTGATTTGTATAATATTTGTGTGGCCTGTGAAAGCAGGATACACTTGAGGGAAGGAGGAATACGATTGAGTAGAAAAAACATTGGGCAGAAAGTAAATATATTTAAATTCCAGCTGTGCTGTGTCCCACTGTATTCACTACTGATCCAAGCTTAAATCCTCTATCTGTAAAAGAGAGATAACAATACCTCCAAAGAAAAGGACAATAAGTAACAAAAAGATTCTGCAAGATATCAAACCTAATCCAAGGATTACCTGTAAAAGACAAACCCAATTAATAACATTCTAAACCCTAGTTGTAAGTGAATGTAGATTAATAAATGAATGATGATGAAGTGCTTTGAGCTTACAAAATGGAAGATGAATACCATAGTCCTTTTGAATGCCTCATTATAATTTTGGAACAAATATGGATTGAGTCCGAGAAAAGGTTAATAATATTTCCAGGACTCATTTTGGTTCTTAGCATAGATGTTTAATTATATGACTTCTCCATAAAACAGCTTAGCGTTTCAGCTTCAAAGCTACAAAAATTTTACATTGTGAGTATAACAAGGTTGAAAAGACCAAGTTTAAAATAGATATCTATTATAAATATATGCCATACAAAAATATGTGTTTGTTTAGACAGAGACAGGGCAACCATGCCAAACACAAAGTGGTATCTTTCCTTTAAGAACTATATCCACTGAAAAATCTATATCAAAAAATGTATGAAAGCCTACTTTTAATAAAATGAGAGTAGGGGCAGATAGGTGGCACAGTGGATAGAGCACTGGCCCTGAGTTCAAATCTGCCTTCATACACTTGATACTTACTAGCTGTGTGACCGTGGGCAGGTCACTTAACCCCATTGCTTGGCTGAAAGAAAAAAAATGAGAGTAATATTTCACATAATGAAATATACGATGAAGCTGTCATGCATAGCCTCTGATGCACTTAAATCCTCATCGTTCTACAAGTAAAATTTATCCTTTCTAAAAAATTAGTAGTAGTTTGGATTTAGTTTCAGGAAACTTTACAGAAATAGAAAAAGGGGAGGACACAAAATGTTGGGCCTGGTTGATGCTGTGGACTCAGTGCATTTAGGAGAAATATACATAGGAGATTATAACAAGAATCAGAATTAGTCAGTTTTTTCTGTGTTATGACTTTATTGGGTTCTTAACTCACAGAAAGTGATCATGAGTTTCATGATTAATAAGAAAATTAAATTTAGGGAATTTCCATATATATCCCATTTGTAGTGAATTATTTAATTTGAAATTTCAGATAGAAAGTTGAGATGTTCTTCAACAACGATAAAAAGCGAAGATAGACGAGAGGACTAGAACATAAATGGCATGATATTAAAGAAATTGGAAACAGACGATAGGAAAAGTGAACATGATCTTGCAGCTGTCGTCAGGTTAAAATCGGTAGGTCTCTCCATCATTTCCCCTTGCATGGTGCAGCACCATTACTGAGCCATGTTTACCCACCTGCCAATCACCCTTCAACATGTGAATTTGCCATGATAGGAGCATACTGATTAAATTTTAGCTACCTCGAGAGGTAGAAAGTAAGGAATTGAGGGGTTCATTCCACAAAGAGACTGAAACAGGGAATTAAGTTTGTTTCTTGTTAGCAGTACATTTTCCAAGGTTCTTAACCTTTCGTTTTCCAGATCTCTCTTACTTAAATCCTTTTCAGGGATTTGATTGTGTCTTCTTCTAACCTGCCTGCTTTGAGACTAATTAGCGAAGGTAGATCTAAAAGTCAGGGTTCGTGGAACTGATACATTCCAGGGCCATATAAACGGGAAATGATAATTAGATGTGCTTTAACTAAACAGGGTTAAAAAAAAAAATCAGAGTTCATGTGGATATGAGGAGGGAGGCAGGAATGGGGACATGGGAGATCTTGTATCAGATAGATGAGCAACTGATTAATGAATTAAACTGCCCTTAGTTGAATAGGACAATTCTAGAGACATTACATAGCTATCATAAGGACATAGTCCAGGGCCAGGCTGTGTCCCAGGAACTGGGGAAGCTAAGAAATCAGAGTATGGAGCAGTGAGGAATCTAGAAACTAGATTGTCCAACTGGTACTTTGACCAATTCAGCCCCTTGCCGTTGGAGATGTGAATTTATCCACTGAAGGTTCATTAGCCATTTCTCTTCCGAATTATCTCTTGAGGGGCAGCACCTTAACTATTAGTGGCTTTGACAGATTTCTTTTTCCACAGTTTCCCATTTGCATTTTTCATTGCTTTGGTGGATCTCCGACATTATCCATGCAGGTTTGTCCATTAATACTCCCATAAATCCTTCAAAGAGCAGCTCCCTAATGCTTTCCTCTAGATCAAGTATTCTTAACCTTTATGTATGTCATAGACATCTTCAGCGATCTGGTAAGGCCTCTTCTTAGAATCGTGTTTTTTAGATACATAAAATAAAATACATGGGATTGCAATAGAAATCAATTCTATTAAAATACACTTATCAAAATATCTTTCCCATCCAGTTTCACAGTCTCCCTGAAATGTAGTCATAGACTCTAGGTCTAAGGACCCCAGGTGAAGACCTCTTATGATCCTGTGGTTATTAGTACAGAACAAGGCAGTGTATGTATTATCCCTTGGTTGGTTTGGCTGGCCCATCTCTTTTCCTACCGTATGTTTCCTGGATATTATTGTTCATGGCACTTGTATGCAAGTCATCAGAAGTAATGTGGATGCTACATACTTCCTGTGCTCACTTGAGTGCCAGACTTTATTTTATAGGCAGTGAAAAGCCATTTAAGGTTTTGAACAAGGACATGATATGTTAAAAGCATTATTTTAAGAAGATTAACCTGTCAGACCTATGTGCAGGATGGATTGGATATGGCAACACGACTAGAGCTTTGCAGAACATTTAGGAGATTGTTGCAGTAATCTAGACACAAAGATGTCAAGGATTTAAAGTAAGGTGGTGGCAATAAGAATGGAAATAAAGGCATAGTGTTATGAATATTGTTTTGGGAAGGAATGCTTTTCATTACCAGCAATAACTGGTAACTTCAGCATTTAACCAAGAGAATACTCTGAAACTCACTCAATAAAAGGCATGCACCTTTCCTTAAGCGAGAAATCAGGAAGTAGTAGCATTTAATGAGAACTAGAAAGCATGTTGACTTTGGTGAGTTTTTTAAAGAATCTTCCTAAAAGCTCCTACACTCCCAGTGAACACAAAATCTTACGTGTAGCTGGTGCTGCATGAGTGGGGAGGGGGGAGGGTGGAGACAGAGGCCAGATGGTTTCAGCAGTGGGGACCAAGGTTGAGGCAGTGGGGACCAAGGTTGAGGCTGGGACCATGGGCAAGGACAGGCTACAGCTGAAGGGTCAGGGAGAAAAGATTGAAGAGATGGAGTGGGCTTTTTTCACCAAGCTGGTACATCTAGTCAAGGACATGAAGATCAGATCTTTGGAGGAGATTTATCTTTGCTCTTTTCCCATGAAGGTATCTGAGATCATAGACTTCTTCCTGGAACCTTCACTGAACAATGAAGTTCCAAAAATCATTCTAGTATAGAAATAGACTAGACTGGTCAGTATACCAGGTTCAGGTTTTGTGGCCATTGGCAACCACATCAGCTGTCAAATCCTCCAACAAAATGTCTACACCTATCGGTCATGCTCCAGTTCTGGCCAAGCTGTCCATCATTATTTCGAGGTATGACTACTGGAACAACAAGATTAGCATGTGCCATAAAGTACCCTGCAAGATCGCTGGATGTTGTGGATCAGTTCTGATACACCTGATCCATCTCCCTAGAGGTACTGTCATTGTCTCAGCTTCTGCACCTGTGATGCCTGAATTGGATGACCACTAGGGGCCATAGTACTTCTGTGGCCAACTTTGCTAATGCTAACTTTGATTCTGTCCTCAAAACCTAAAGTTATCTAACCTCAGACCTTTGGAAAAAGACTGCATTCACTAAATGTTATCAGGAACTCACCAACCATACTTAAAATTCATCCTTAAAGTCTGTCCAGAGAACTCAGGCAGCAGCTGTGTCTACCACATAAATGTTTTATATAAACACAGAATAAAGTAAATTATTCCTTACAAAAAAGAAAAGAAAAGAATCTTCCTAACATATAATCATTCCTGGGAAAAAAAAAACAATTGAATTATATAACAAATTAATATTTCCTCAGGCTCTGTTGAACTTATTTGACATCAGGTCATGTGGCCATCCCACCACAAAGATGAAAGAAAAAGAGATTGAGATGCTACAGGATCACCATCCTGAAAGTAAGGGAAATAAACTCATATAAATACCTAGTTTACTGTGACAGATGGCCTGATAGGAGAGAGAGTCAATAATATATACCCTAGTCTACATTGGCCTGCTTTTGAAAGAGCAAAATGTTACCTGGTCTTATAGGGGGTCAGTTTCAGTAAGAATATCATAACCCTTGGCTCAGACACAAAGCAGAAAACAGCAGAAAGTTTGTTTGGTTGCAGTCTTCTCACTACTTCTAGACTAGTAACATTACATGTAAGAACCAGCAAAAATTAATTTCTCCCTTACTTATATGATTGACACTTCATCAGCTTCCCCTGAGGATTATAAGCAAAAATGCTTCTTCTGCATCCCAAGACCTTTGCTGAATCTCCTGGCCCTTATAAAATTTTTAATCAAGAGGGAATCACAGACATATCCATTTATTCCACACATGATCCATTGCTGTTCCCTTTTCCAAGACCCCTTGTTATGACTAGAGCTGGGCAATATGGTGGGCAGAATTGGGAATGAGGTATTAACCTTCATTCCAAATAGCTAGGAGGTATTTCAATTTCAGTTGATATCTCTTAAAAAACATACATGAGTAATTGACCAAAAACATTTTTTAAAAAATCAACTGAACTTAGTGATTAGATATGAAAGAAAAAGGAGTCAGAGAAGAATCCACAGTTTTGAACACAAAGTGACTGGATAACATGGTACTGTTACCAAAAGTAAGAAGTTAGAAAAGGTTGCTATTTGGGGAAAGATAATAATGGTTCAGTTTTAGACATGTGGAGTTTGAGGTGGTGGCAGAATAAATGTGTAGAAATGCCTAATGGGTTACTGGAAGCATGAAGCCAGAATTCAGGGTCAGTGCTATAGACATCGATGTGAGCCTGTACCGACTAAGTAGACCAGAGAGCCAAATGAATTATCCATAAAAAAGGTTAGAGAAGGAAGATGATTCAGTGTGACTCAATAGATATGCAATCTACCAAAGGTGTAGGAAAAGAAGATTACATAATATAATGGAAGTAAAGGGGGAAAAAAAATTTTAAGGTCCACAGGATCAGATTCTGCAGAGTTCATAGATAATAAGGATATGAAAGAAAAAAAAAATCATTGGACTTATTTGGAAGGCTAACCAGGATCCTCTTCATTTCATTTTCTGTAGAGTGATGGGGGCTAAAGTCATATTATATAACGAAATAGAGAGATAGGAAAAGGAGAGCAAAAGATACAGAACCTCTCATTGGAGAATTTAATCAATAAGAGGAAAAAAAATTAGACAGTAACCAGAGGAAATAGCAGTCAGAAGGATCTTTTTGATCTAGGGTAAACCACAAGGCATGGGGTGACTAGGTGGCAAAGTGGATAGAGTGTCAGACCTGGAGTCAGAAGACTGGTCTTTCTGAGTTCAAATCTGGCCTCAGACACTTCATAGCTGTGTTTCTCTGGGCAAATCACTTAAGCCTTTTTGCTTCAGTTTCCTCATCTGAGTTTGAAAAGGAAATGGCAAACCACTCCAGTATCTTTGCCAAGAAAACCTCACATGGGGTCATGAAGAGTCGGATACTACTGAAATAACTCAACAACAACAAACCAGGGCATGTTGGAAGTCAAATGGAAAATACATGTTGAAAAAGGAGAGGTTGAAATTCAGATACTACCGAAACTTGTCCTAAAGACATCACCTTTTGTATCTCTTGAATTCAGTCACATCCATGTAATAAAACTGGAAGTCTTTGGGATTCACAGCGAGTTTCCTATTTTCACATACCAAAATTTTAGACAGAGCGTGTACTCTATGCTGAAGTAATAGCCATACTATTTTTATGTATCATTTTAGAGGCACAGCCCTTTGAGGGTAAAGAAAATTAATCCCTTGTCAATTTTAGGAGATAATAGGGAAGTAATAATAAGAATACTAAATGGTAATTGGATTTAAAATATGAAAAAAACAGGCTTATGGACTGCAGCTGTACATAAGTTCAGATATTTACGAAAAAATTGAATACTTGTAAATTAAGGTGATCAAAATACCATATTCTAATATTTATAGATGTTCCACATATTTAATTTGCATTTATGCAAGCAATTCAAAGAAGTAGAGTAGAACATCCTTAATTTCCTGCAATTTATATGGAGAGTACAATTCACTTTGCTATTACAAATCCCATCACCACCAAAAAAAAGTACTGTAGCTGACATTTATAAAATAATTTAAAGGCTTGAAACCGTATTTCATTTGATCCTAATAATAATCCTCTTGAGTAAGCTCTATTATTGTCTCCATTTTACAGATATGAACACTTAAGGTTCAGGGAGCAAATAGCTTGCATATGATCACAAGGCTTATAAGTCTTAGAGCTGGGATCTGAGTCCTAGCCTCTCCTGACTCCGTGTCTGGAATTCTTTCCACTGGACCACAGTGCCTTATGGCTACAGTTTGATTCTACTCCTAAAGCTCTCTATGTAGTCCAAATGAATTGTATGATGTCTGGTTCCTCTGGTTCCCCAGAGGCTATAGCAGCCATATGCATACAGCAGAATTGATATTTCCAGGCCCCTGAACTGAGCCAGTAAATCAGACCAACTAAATGTTTGTCTTACCCAGTTTGATTATTCATCCCTATAGCTGCAAGTTAAATTAGACAACAGCCGAGAAAAATTAGTTCCCTTAGCTATTACAGCCAGTGTCTTCCCACTTGACTGCTATGTCCATATCATTTCTCTAATCTAGAATTAATACCAAATTTGGAAATGCATTAAAATCCACAAAGACTCAAAAATATTCAAAAGGTCAGAATCATTATAACATCTAGTTCATTTCTCAAGCCACTGGTTCACATTTCCTACCTAGAAGATAGATAATCTGTGTCAATTTTTCCACATTTAATTTCAATGATAATTGGTTAAGCTTCCAGAGATAAGTGCATCTCCTTTGTGACTTCAGGATTTTTATAGAACTCAATCAGTTACAGTTGCAGAGATGTGAATCTGTCTGGCTGTTTAACTGGCTTCCACTCAGGCTTTATCTCTTTTCTAGATTGTGCTTTTAGATATTTTTTTTTTTCGTAACTCAATTCCAGGTATGTGCAAATTAATTGTTTCACTGTTTTAAAAAGGTCTTCATTGCAGACTTTCAACAGCCTGTCAACACTGATACTGAGAGACATGATTCTTGCTAGTTGTCAGTCTCACTTACATAAAGCACAAGGCTTGGAGCACTGCTATGTAAACTGTTGGAATGGTGAGCTGAATTACTAATAACAACAGTGCCATTATTTGGAAAGCACTTTACAGTTTACACAACACTTTTACCTCTCTCAAACCCTGATATGAATAAAGGATAAAGTCCATAGGCTGAAGAGGTGAGAGGGACCCTAGAGATCATCTAATAAAATGTGATCTTAGTGTTTTATTTAAAAATAAACATATCCTACTAGTATCTCATTCACAACAATTTCATTCACATCTCTACTCCTCATGGGTACTGCATCTCCAGCAAAAAGATGAAAGGCATCCTGGGGAAATACAAATTGGGTCTATATTAATTGGATCATTTCTGGTTTGCAGGTCATAGACTATCTTTGATTACTTAACATAGCACTCCATGGTCCCAGGGCAGTTAGTTCCCAGCACCCGGGGTTTTGCTCAGTGGATATCTGTTGATGTGATTGGATTGGATTCTGTCATGATGCTTCTTCCTTCTTCAGGCATGCACAAGAGATCCCTGAGACCTCTTACTTGCTTCAAACCCAACAATAAAACTAAACCATCTATGGGCAGTGATAGAGCTCAGCCTATTTTGCATAACATCTGTATTTAATCAGAGATGGAAAATTTAAGCAAAGTGCTCTAATCACATTTCATAAATCCAGTTTGTCTCCATTATTTAAAAAGTAATTCCTCAATTGGTGGGTTTAAAATGTGGTTAATTTTATTTTATAGCCCTTCATCCATTTACATTTACAACACAAGTATGAGTTAGTGATGATTGAGGAAGAATAGACCCAACAGGAAATTTGTTGAATGTTAAAAAGAGGGAATAATTTTCAGATCTGGAGACTAGTAAGATGACTTATTGATAGCAGTAGCATATAGCATATGCCCATATGGTGGCAGGCTGTGAAAGAACATAAAGGAAGCTGCATTGCATCATCCCCAAATAAATTTATTTGGATATGCAAAAAATGTATCTTTTTCAAATACATACTTATATGCACATTTATATATGTGTGTGTATGTATATATGTGTGTATGTATATATATATGTATATGTGTATATATATATATATACACACATGTCAAATACAGGCATTCAGCTGAAGTTCATGTTCCTTCATAAACTTTGTTTTAATTCTCACAAAATTCCTATCAAATGGCAAGGTAGAAAGATTGCTGCGCTTAGAACCAGAAGACCTGGGCTCAAATGTCAGTTCTGACACTTACTGCCTGTGTGATCTTGGGAAGTTACTTAACCTTTCCAAGCCTCAGTTTTCTTATCTGTAAAAAGAAGAGGGTTGGTCTAGATGACTTCTAAGATTTTATTTATGTCGATTACTGTTCCTTTTTTAGGTCAATAATGTTCTCCTTCATGCTTTCTAGAATCTAGGCAAACTGGCCTTGCTGCTCCTCATGTGACACTCCTTTCCTGACCATATGTCCTTTGTATAGGCACCCCATTCCCCAGAATGCACTGTCTTCTCACCTTTAGCTATTATAATCCCTAGATTTCTTCAAAGCTCAGCTCAAGTAGCACCTTCTATATGAAGACATCCCTGTTTCACCCCAGTTTCCACTGACTCTTCCCTCCCACAAAAAAGTGCCTCATTTTTATTTTGTTTTCATGTGAGTTCTTTAAGGACAGGGAGCAGTTTCAGGGTTTGCCATAGGCACAAGTAAGTATTCACATAGACCCGTGATCTGTAGAAATCACTTCTGATAGTTTAAGGGAGAGCTGGAAAAAGTGTTAAATATGGATGGACATATTTCATGTCCGATGTATATATTACAGAACAAACTGAATTTTGTGAACATAGCTGATCTTTGAAAATTGTTTATAAGTCTGGTATAAATATTCCTTTATGTAGCACACATGAATATTTAATGAACAGTATCTGTGTTCCATTGGTTTGACCAATTTATGATACCACTTGACCCCTTAGCCTTTTTCCATGTGCTCTTCCTTCATCAGGGTAGGGGATACCTTTGTACAGATGGGATAAATTTAGCAAGCTGTCAGATTCAGATGCTAAGTTCTGAATTATATCTCCTCTGCATATTCATATAGGTTGACTGCTAACTTCTTGACTTGCTAAAGTTTCTAGCTTCTTGGTTAGTGCAGGAATTGGCCATGATACCATTGGAGGTACGTTAGGGTCAGAGTGCTTCAAGAGATAGGCAAGCTCCATGACTGAATTAGCCCTCTGAACATTATTTCCCCTTGACTTGTTTTGAATTTACTTGAGGCAGTATGGTATGCAAGAGCTTTCAGGATTTTTTTTTAATTTTCATTTATTAGGGTTAAATGTACTTTCCAAAATGGTTAGAAATAATGTTACAAATGGTTATCAGATTGTAGTTTATCTGGAACCTAGAATTTCATTATAAATGAAGTATACACCTCATTCTTGCATGAAAGATGGCTAATCCACATGCAAGACTAGTTTGTGCCATTTTCATCATGCCCAGGTTGTGAAATTGTGTCCCACTGGAAGGAAAATGATGCAGGCTGGAGACCTGAAGGATACTTAGTAACACCTTCTTGAGAGGATGCTGAACTATAATAGATCCAATTTGAGGTGACAAAAAGCCCATGTTACATACTTTCGCTTTGTCTCATTTTTTAGCCTAAATGAGGCAATGCAAAATTAATGCAGCCAGAGACAGCAAAAGCATCTGAAGCAATTCCTCAAACGCCTGTTCTCTCTCCGTGCAGCTTAGCAAATAAAACGTACTGCTAGTGGAACTCACAGAAGCACCACCAGTCAGGGATGCTTGCCAATTCATAAGACTACCTTCACCTCGATTCAGGCTAATCAAAGCCAGTACAAAATCAGATTATTTTTGTCAGTGAAAGATACATGGTTTGCTACACTACGTGCATTGTAAAATACCTCAGGCCCCTTCACACATACAGAGTAAAGCAGGGAATTGAGGCAATTATTTGGATGTCTCAGACAAAAATGTTTTCTGTATTGTTTTGTTTGCTAGGCTGTAAATTTCCTACATGATTATTTATGTTCTCCACTTTACTCTGCATTGGGAGGTAGTTGTGACCTAAATAGTTGTTGTTTTTTTTTTAAGAAGTCTCCATTTTATCAAGAATTTATCATTATACCTCTTTATTATCTTTCAAATGTTCCTCATTTGAGGCAGGGAGAAGGGATGGGAGTGAGTGATGGTAGTCTAGATGTGTGACTTCATTAGAGGAAGAAACTCTCACTGTGGTTACCACCCTTCCCCCCATACCCTATATACACCTGTGAAATTCAGCCGTCCATCTGTAATTTTACTGAGGGCTTTAAGTGAATTATTTGCTTTTGTTTAAATGGAGAGTATTTATCAGAGGCAGGACCTGAATCTTAGTCTTTCTAACTCCAAGACTAGTAGTGTTTTATCCATTCTGTCACACTACCTCTTTTGGTTTTTTGATGATGATTATGTCAGGGTTACTGTATTTCAGCTTCAAAACTTTATGGGATTCATATTTTCATTGAGACGGGCTTCTCCGCTGGTGCGGGTCACACTCTCTTTAAATGCCTTCTCAGCTGTGTGATTAGCAGATTCTTTGTTCTGCTGCTACTTATGCAGAAAGGATCTACCCAATGTGTAGGAAATATTTTCACTTCTAAGTCTTTGGATGAGGTTAGTAATTGTAACGATGATAGTAGTGATTCTGTACCCCCGCTGTGGAGCTCCCAGGAAGATACAAGGTATGGTCTCTGATATTAAAGTTTCCAAAAGAGAAAAAACACAACATGGCAAAAAGATACTGTATTATTGCCAATTACCAACTGTAACTTTTCTACTACCCTTATTCAGGGATGGACTAAATCAGCACCATAGACTTTGCTCTGCCATCCTAGTTCCTACCCTAAGAGAAGAGCCAGATGAAACAACGTATGCGTATTTTGTCCAAATGATCGTCCAACCAATGGCTACATTTGCAACTGCAAATAAGATGTATCACTTAATTTACAATTTTTTTTTTTTTGCTGGTTTATATGAACTTCTTTTGACATAGACTAATGTAACCATTGTGGCCTGTGGGCTGTGCTATAGTATAAAAGATCAAAGTAATGCCAAGCAGTTATTTCAAGATCATGTCCCATGAAGTCTTGCATAAGGACAATAAGCTTTTTTTTTATTTTTAAGAACTCTGAAGTCACTAATGGGTTATATCTGACTTCTATACCTGTAGTAAACTATACTAAAATGTCAGCTAAGATGATCAGTTTCTTTTTTTTAATTGTGGATTTTTTGAGCAGTTATCAGATAAATTCCACAGCTAATGAAATCCTTAAATGAACTAGGAAAAAAATGTGGTCTTAGAAAGAGAAAATTACTTTATACATTGCCAGTTGAATTGGGGGATAATTTTCATTCACACGTGACCCTGATTTGATGATCACGATCTCATGAGGGGAAAAAAAAATCTGTTGCATTTTGAAAGAATAGCATCTAGAATGTGCTTGGTACCAAAGAACCTCTCACTTTCTGTGCTGTTTTTCACCACACATGATGAAGAGAAGACTTTTGTGAATGAATGACTGGGTGGCATTTTGTCACAATTAAATGTTTTAAATCTATTGATTTCAGTACTAGGGATTAATGATGCTGGAACATTATAGGGAAATATGGTTACATGCCTGATTGAAAGAACTTATCAAAAGACCAGTGAAGCCCTTGGTTGAATAGATGAGATTATGGAATTAGTAATCATAGAATTTATATTAGATGGAAAATGCCACTGAGCTTGTTTGGATGGAAGAAATCATCAGAGGAAGTACATCAGCTCACTTTTTTTCTTTCTGAACATTTACCCCACACATTTCTTCCTCTGGAAAAAAGTATCAAGATAAAAGCAACAAACCTGGTTAATTTAGAAAAGAGTTGGAAGAAAGTGATGAAAAGGCTAAATTTCAGAATATTTTAAAGAGATCCCTCTTCTACATAACAACCCTTAAAACACTTGAAGATAGCTGTCATATCCTGTCTGATCTGCTCTCCTCCATCCTCGGTGTCTTCAACAAATCTTCATATGCCACGTTCTCCACTTTTTCCGTTATCCTGGGTATTCTCTCTTGGATGTCCTATTTATGTTTCTTCCTATATATGTTCTTTGTAAATGTGAGAACTAGTCCTGAATGAACAGTATTCTACATATTGTCTCACAAAAGCACAATAGTGAGGAGCCATTACCTCCTTCAATGTAGATGTGATACTTCCATTAATGAAGCTTTGCTCAGATTAAATAAATCATCTAAGAAAATAGATAAGTTAAAACTCATGTGCCTATTTGTCCCATTAGAATATCCTATCAAAATACAGATATCAACAAATGTTAATTTAGGTAAATGAGCTTTTTTGGTTGTGATATCAGACTTGACTTATATTGAGCTTGTAGTGGACAAACACCTACAGGACATTTTCACAGAAATTATTTTGTACCTTTGCCTATCAGATCCTATACTTGTAAAGTTATTGACCAAATTACAGAATTTTATATGGGTTCCTATTATTAAATTTCATCCTATTCAAAGTATTATTCCCAAAACAGAGTGGGTTATATTGCAAGCGTCAGTTCTGGTCTGACCATGTAGAGTACTGTGTTCAGTTTTGGTAGCTATAATATAGAAACAACATGGACAAGATGGAGAGGATCTAAATGAAGAAAACCAGAATTGTTGAGGTGTGGTGAGGGGAATTGAAATTATACCTTATAAGGACTCATTGAAAGAATTTAAGATATTTACTTCAGAGAAGAGATGATTGAAGCTGGAGGTGGATGTGGGGCCTGGAGGATGACAGTGGAACTGTTTGAT
>NW_020954720.1:8863278-8886534 GCF_900497805.2 Vombatus ursinus
CTAATCATGTAATTGATATGCATTCATGAGGAAAAAGGAATTAGACTCATTTTGGTTCAGTCCAAGAATAGAACTAGGGATGCATCCAGTTTACACAGAGGCAGATATTGCCTCAGCATAAGGAAAAGGTTCCTAACAATTTTATTGTTGTTGAGTCATTTTCCAGTTGTGTCCAATTCTTCATGACCCCATTTGAGTTTTTCTGGCAGAGATATTGGAGTGATTTGCCGTTTCCTTTGGAGAAGGAAATGGCAGATGAGGAATCTGAGGCAAACAGGGTTAAGTGACTTGACCAGGGTCACACTGCCAATAAGTGACTGAGGCCAGTTTTGAACTCACAAATATGAGTCTTCCTGATTCCAGGCCTAGAGCTATGTCTACTGTGCCGCCTAGCAGCCCAGCTATCTAAAAGTGGAAACAATTAAGCTCTTCATTATAAGAAGATTTTCAAGCACAGCCTGGATGACCACTTGTAGAATCAATAAGTCAATAAGTATTTGTCATTGCATTCCAAGCACTATGCTAAGCTCTAGGGATACAAAGGCAAAAATTGTCCCTACCCTCAATGAGTTTACAATCTAATAGAGGAGACAGTATATACATTACTAACCACATACAGCATATATTCAGAGAAGATGGAAGGTAATCTCAGAGGGGCAGACACTAGTACCTAGGAGGAATTAGCAAAGGCCTCTAGCAGAAGATGGCATTTGAGCTGAATTTTAAAGGAACCCAGTTAGACTAAAAGACAGGAATGAGGGGGCAGGCAAGAGAACCGGCCAATACAGAGACATAGAGTTTGCAGATGGAGTGATATGTTTGAGTAACAAGCAAATTGGCTAGAACAGCTGGACTGTTGTGTATGTAGAGAATAGTAAAGTGAAAGAAGGCTGGAAAGGTAAGAAGGGGCTAGGTTATGAAGAACTTTAAATGACAAAGAAGTTTATACCTGATCTTACAGGGAGAGGATTGACATGATCAGATCTGTGCTTTAGAAAAATCATTTTGGTTGACAGTAGTGATTCTGTACCCCCTCTGTGAAGCTCCCAGGGAGTAGAGGGAGACTGAAAGGAGGGAGACCTCTTATGAGGCAGTTGTAATTGTCCAGGCAATATAGAGATGTTGTAAAGGTTGAAACAATGAGATTTGGCCACATTTTGGATATGTGAGGTGAGTGCAGGTGAGGAAGTGAGGATAACTTGGGAACCTGAAAAAACAAGGAGGATGATAGTGACCTCAGTAGTAATAGGGACGATCCAAGGTTGGGGAGGTGTTTGAGGGGGAAAGATAATAAGCTGTTTTAGACATGCTCAGTTTAAATACCTACAGGATCCAGTTTGAAGTATATAAAAGCCATTTGTTGAAATGGGACTATAATTCAGAAGAGAGACTAGGCTGGATATTTTGATCTGATAGTCATCTACATAGAGATGATAATTGAAACCATGGGAGCTGATGAGATTTGCCATGTATAAACTAGCAAAAAGAAGAGAAGGAAGGATGGAGTTTTTAGAGATACCCACAGTTAGTGGGTGTGACACAGATAAAGAATCAGCAAAGGAGGCCAAGGAAGAGCAGTCAGTCTTAGAAAAAGGGGAACCTGGAGACCAGAGTGTCCGGGAGGAAGTAATTACGGGGGCGGAGTACAGCTAGGTGGCTCAGTGGATAGAGCATTGGCTCTAGAGTCAGAACAACCTGAGTTCAAGTCTGACCTCAGTCACATGATACTCACTAGCTGTGTGACCCTAGGCAAGTCACTTAACCCTGACTGCCTTGGGGTGGGGGGGAAAGTGATCATCAATGTCAAAAACTGCAGAGACATTCAGAAGGATAAAGATGGAAACAGGCTGTTAGATTTAGCCACTGAGATCTTGTTAACTTCTGAGAGAGCAGTTTCAGTTAAATGACGAGGTCAGAAGCCAGATTGAAAGGGTTGAGAAGAGAGAACAACGTGGAGATATATAATGTGCAGAGCTTTCCCTTCCCTCAATGGTCATGTCAAACTGATCCTCCTAAAGCACAGGTCTGACCATGGGTCCCCTACCTCCACTAAATAAACCCCATAGCTCCTTGTGCCCTCCAGAATCTAATAAAAGGTCCCCTCTATTTGCCATTGTAAATCTTTCCAGTCTTCTTACACTTTCCATGCCCAAGCCTCCCACCCCAGCTACAATACAGTGATGCCCATCTCCCTGCTGTTACTCAAACAAGATACACCATCTCCCAGCTCTGGTTAGTACAGCGGCTGTCCCCCACACCTGGAATGCTCTCCCTCCTCATTTCTACCTCATGGCTTCCTTGCCATCCTGCAGGTCCTAGCTGAAACCCTGCCTTCTACAGGAAGCCTTCCCTCAGCCCCCTTCATTATAATACAAACTCTCTGTGGATTATTTCCGATTTTGTTTGTATATTGTTTGTTTGTACATTGTCTCCCCCATTAGACTGAGCTCCTTAGCAGCTGGGACTGTCTTGTACCTGTCTTTATATCCCCAGTTCCTAGCATAGTGCCTGGCCCTTAATAATTGTTTTTTGACTGACTGACTGACTGACTGACTTTCTCAAGAACTTTAGCACCCAAGAGGAGGGCAAGTATCCAGGATAATAATTGTAATGGAGGCAGTATTAAATGAATGTTTTTGTAGAGGGTGTGATTTGCAATTTTGCAAACATTGTTAATTTTAGTATTACTCCTCTTCCTCCTCCTCTTCCTCTTATTACTACTACCACCACCACCACCACCACTACCACCACCACCACCATCAACACCACCACCACTACGACTACTACTACTACCACCACCACATTTATGTATCACTTTCAGGGTTACAAAGTGCTTTTTCTGACAACATCTAGTGGGGTAGGTAGCGTAAGTATTATTATCCTCATTTTACAGATAGGAAACCTGAGCTTCAGAGATATTATGAAGTGAGTTTTCTATGATCATACGTATAGTAAAGGAAAAACTGGAATCTTAACCAAAATTTGTTAATTCTAAATCCACAATTTGCTGTAGTCTAACTTTTTTCCATAGAGTAAAAATATGCTTCAGCATAGGCTGTTTAAAGGATCATACATTCTGCATTAGTGTGTCTAAAGTGCAGATGCTTTATTTAACTTCTGTTCCTGAACCTAGGTTATAACTTCTTTTATAAACCAGGAAATTCTCATGGTAGAGAATTCCCATAGTTTCCAGAGGTGACTGTTACTCTGTCCTACCCCCCTGCAAAAATATATTAAATTCCCACTACTAACACCTAGCTTTTTTCTGCAATATTACTAATGATGTCTAGAATCTATAAACCTCATTTTTAAAGATGGTATTTGAAATCTGAAGAACCAACCAAAAATGTGCATGAATGTATGCTTTAAAGATTAGAATCTCTCTCCATTGTAGAAAAACCAAGTCAAAAACCTCACCAGAATTCTGTCTTTTGCTTGGCTGACGTCCCTGCCTTAGCTCAACTTCAAGTGATCTTGCCTGGTCTCACCACATCTTGAGTATTTATATGTACTTTTGGGGGTAGCAATTTAGGATATGAAGATGGTGTTTTTCGCAGTACCCCATGTGGTCATTAGTGTAAAATAAAAACTGGATATGAAAAAACAATATGAAAATAGACCAATAAATAACTCTATCTTAGAAGAAGAAATTGAGCAAGCCATAAATGAACTCACTAGGAAAAATCCCCAGGACCAGATGGATTCATAGGTGAATTCTATAAAATATTTAAAGAACAATTAATTCCAGTGCTATATAAACTATTTGAGAAAATAGGTGAAGAAGGAATCCTACCAAATTCCTTTTTTGATACAAATATGGTGCTGATAACTAAACCAAGAAGAACAAAAACAGAGGAAGAAAACTTAGACCAATTTCCCTAATGGATGTTGATGTAATTATTTTAAATAAAATATTAGCAAGTTTATAGAAATATATCACAAAGATCATACATATACTGTATTCATACCAGGAATTCAGGGCTGGTTCAGTATTAGAAAAACTTTCAGCATAATTGGCCATATTAAAAAAACAAACAAACAAGAATATCATGATTATCTCAATAGATGCAGAAAAAGCTCTTCACAAAATACAACATTCATTCCTATTAAAAATACTGGAGAACATAAGAATAAATGGCGGTTTCCTTAGAATGATAAGTAGTATATGTCTCTGAAACCATCCACAAACATTATCTGTAATGGGGATAAGCTAGAAGCCTTCCCAGTAAGATCAGGGGTGAAGCAAGGATACCCATTATCATCAGAGTTTTTCATTATTATACTAGAAATGCTAGCTATAGCAATGAGAAGAAAAAGAAACTGCAGGAATTAGAATGGACAGTGAGGAAACAAAACTATTACTCTTTGAAGATGATATGATTGTGTAATTAGAGAATCCTAGAGAATCACCTATAAAACTAGTTGAAATAATTAACAACTTCAGCAAAGCTGCAGGATATAATAAACTCACATAAATCATCAGTATTTCTATATATCACCAAGAAAGTCCAGCAGAAAGATATAGAAAGAGAAATTCTATTTAAAATAACTTCAGATAATATAAAATACTTGGGCATATACCTGCCAAGACAAACCGAGGAACTACATGCACACAATTAAAAAACATGTTTCACAAAAATAAAGTTAGATCTAAATAATTGGAGAAATACTAATTGCTCCAGGTAGGCCAATCCAATATAATAAAAATGACCATCCTCCCTAAATTGATTTACTTATTCAGTGCCATAATAATCAAGCTACCAAAAGTTATTTTATAGAACTAGAAAAAATAATAACAGAATTCATCTGGAAGGAAACAAAGGTCAAGAATATCAAGGGAATCGGTGAAAAAGAAATGTGAAGGAAAATTCCGTAGCCTACCAGTACTAGATCCCAAAATGTATTACAAATGTTAATCATCTACTGTGCCACCTAGCTGCCCGATGTAGTGGGTACTTGAGTGCTAATAAGCCATCATCAAGAGCAGTACTTTTTAACTCTCTTTCATCCAGCATTTATAGCAGGGTACATGGCACATAGTAAATGCTTAATAAACACTTTAATTATCTATCTGGTGTTAAAACTAAAGATGGCAACTGGTGCCAACATTGACCCCATTAAAATGGTAATTTTACAAGATTCGTCAATAACCTGATACAACAGGATAGTGTTGGGAGATTTTTGTGAATTAGGAGCTCAGTATTTCAAGAATCTATGCATTTCATCTTCTGCTGACACAGATCATAACTCCTCTATAACTTGATAGTCCCTAAGAGTTATCGTGATAACAATATTCACCCTTTTGTAGTCATCCTCATGACGAACCTTTCCAGATTTAGCTAGCCTGATTTTTAGATGATGTATATGTCTAGGCCATCACTGGACTCACATTCTCTCAATAGCACTTGCCAGAGATCCTGCTGTGCTGGTGCAATCATAGAGATTTTGATATCACATCCATGCCATGATGAAGCATTTGAGGAATCTTTCAGTATTTTTAATATTTTAGGCATTAAGGTGAATTAACTATGCAAAACTCTCTGAGAGGTAGAGTTAGAAACAGGACTGACTCTGAAGTTAGAAAACCTGGATTTTAACCACCCCCTTCTGATTCTCCCTGTGTAACCTTGGACAAGTGACTTAATCCAAACCTTGTTTTCCTCAACTAGAAAATGAGAGAGTTGAGCCTTTCCACCCCTGAGTATGTGATTCTGTAAGTTAAGACAAGTTGCTTATTTGCATAATGGAGAGGATTTTTCCTTACTGAAAATCGAAATTTTCAAAACTCTCAGTAAGGAAAAGTCCTTTTTCATACTCAGAAATCTCTAGTTCTTCCTTCTATAAGTAAATTAATGAATGAATACACACCTAGAAAGAGTTAGACATACCTCTGTCTATGTATATACAGATAGAGCTATGTTTATCAAACACACACACATAATAAATGAATAGGTATGCACAAAGAAAGATATAGATATATTCATTAATTATATGTGTTTCTATCTGTATGAGCATGTATATAATATTTGGGGGTACATAATAAATGAATGGATACACTCATAGAGATAAACATATCTCTAGATATACATATATCTCTATATAGAGAGATCTATATAGATAGATGTGTGTGTATCTGTGTATCCATTCATTTCTTATATATACCCACTTATATACACACTCAGACAGATATGAACACACATATGTAACAAGTTAATGTATACATACAAAGATAGATAATATATTCATTTATTACGTGTGTGTTTGTATCTTAGTGTGTATATGATATGTGGATGTATGTAATAAATGAATGGATACACACATAGAGATAAGCATATCTCTATAAATACACACAGATACAACTATACCTACCTTTATGTAGAGGGATCTATATTTACATCTATTTCTAGGTAGATATAAAGAGATAGATATGTCTATATGTGTATCCGTTCATTTATTATACATACTTATTATTTCCAGACTCAGATACAAACACAGATACACACATATATAATAAATTAAGGGATATATACAAAGATATAGATATATTCATTTATTATATGTGTGTTTGTATCTGTGTACATATACATATATGCACATGGATATGAAAAAAAAACCCATTTTTTAAAGCATCAGCTACTTTTACTTGTGGCCCTTTTTGTATTAGAATGCCAGTATAGGTGAAGTTAAAGAAATAGATTTAAATAATATGAATTAAAGAGCTATGTATATCATTTTGAGAGTATTTCTTGTAAGCTACTCTATGGTCCTATTTTATTCAAGTGCCAGTTTTAGGAGAGATCTCTTCATCTGTATCTTTTCCCATCCTTACATTAAACTAGTCTGTGTTTAGATAGCTTTTAAGGTTCTTCATCCATGCCCTTGGCTTGGTTCAAGCATACTCTTAACAAGTAATAAGTAAATGTTGCACCCTCAGCATCAAATTGACGTCTGCTGAAACTATGATAACTGAGTGCACCTTAGTCCCTAAGAGGAATGTTCCTCCTCACTACATCCCTAATGTGCCTAGCTAATTTTCCATGTATGAGTATAAAGACATCAAGGCCTTGAGGCTGCATCTCAGAAGCAGGAAATTTGAGGGAACTTTAGTACCAGGCAATCTTAGGGGCTTGGTGGGGTTCGCTAAGAACTTTTTTCTACGTCTCCTCTGTTTGGGGATCCTTTGGAAAATTCATCAGAAAATGACCAAGTTCCAGACTGGGTACAGCCCGCTGATCTGAAGAGCCTTGATGTCCCCATAGGTTCCTTGGAAATAAGGGTGTTATCACTCTACCCTATACTTTTTTATAGCCCGGCAGCCAGCACTGCTGGTGACCATCCTACCCTCATTCAAGACTACAGGAGTAGGACAGAAGTCTCTGAAGCACCTTAACAAGGTTTGGAGAACATGGGAATGAGAACATTGTTCCTGTGTCCCTCCTTTCTGCTATTCCCTGATGTGTGCCAATTTGTAGTGCATACTTGGGTTATCCCATCTCCAGGGAGCCTTTAGATGGTCTAGGCAATCAAAACGATCATATCCTCTACTACAAAATAATTCTTATTTGGAGGTTGGGTTTTTATTATTTTTATGCCCACTGGCATGGGGGTGTGTGTGTGTGTGTGTGCGCGCGCGTGCATGTTTAATAGTAGGGTTTTCTGAAGTTCCCACATGCCTAGCAAGAAAGCTGAATTAAAATTATAAACATTCTGTCTGGTTCCAATGAGTAAAAGAATATAAATAGAGCAGATGATATACGTGGTCTTTATGGTCTAACTTCTATTTCCTTTTTCTGCCGTGTAATGTAAATTAGCAAGATGTGAGCATTACCATCTGACATAATTTGTTTGTCTCAGAGCAGCACATTGTAGGCTCTCAATAAATATTAAACAACAACAGAGATTGCCCTTTTCCTCAGTCCTGTGAGATTTTTTTTTCTTTCCACATCCAGTGGTTACAGTAAGACCTGAAACCCTTAGTTACAGAAACTAAGTGGCTTAGCAGTAACTGAGCCTGCGTGAAGCAAAAAGAAGAATGATGAACATTCCTTGCAAGCTTCCTGCCTTGATGCAGGTGCAGGAATCAGGAGATCATGAATAATGCATGGCATGCAGATTAGGTGGTGGTTGCTCCAACTGGGCTTTATACTTTGCTACCTACCTAACTGCTAAAAACACAGGAAGCTAGCTACGTATGAAAATGAAGTATATGATGGTAAAGAGTCACAATTTAAAGTCCAATCTCTCTCTCTCTCCCCCCCTCTTCCCTCCCTCCCTCTTTCTCCCCCACCCCCACATACCCTGTTGAGGAACCAGTTCTTATTGGGAGATTGAAATACACATCAATTATTCATGTAGTGTTTTCTCTGAAGAAATATACTCCAAGGCTCTCTTCCCTTGCTTGGGGGAGGGGGGAGAATCTTCCCTTAATTATTATTATCCATTTCACTTTTTTAAAAATTTTAAGCTATTAGAAATACCAGACCTTAATCCCCTTCTCAGCTCTTTGAAGCCATTATGCCATTCATTTATAATATCATTTGTAAAATACCATTCATTTGCAAAATCATTTACTTATAGTATTTAAACTGTGGGTCAATGGAATTCTGTCACAATATACAAATGCTATATCATTGTCCTCAATTGGCACAGACTATAGCCAATGCAAGAGCTTATTTGAAAAAACCTGGGGGTCTCCCCATAGATAATCCCATGTGCAATGTTAAATAATTAGTGTCATATAACTATTAGTAAAAGAGAGTTCTTCTCGTTAAACTTCACTGAGAGAGTAAATGTAATGTAATCGAATGTGGTTTCTTTGTGTCACTGGGGATAGGGGAGGGAAGAGGCACAATAAAAGAGGGAAATTTAAAGATTGCAGATTGAGCGAAAGGAAGGGCTTGATTGTTTGGGAATCATGACATAACAGTCTTACAGAGGAGATGTCCGAGAAGAATGGTTATTGCTGCTGAAGTCTTGGCTTTTTCCTACAATCTCTTTACTTGGGCAGAGTGAATCCAGCCTTTTAGCGCTCAGGAAAGACAAACCTGACCTCTCTGAAGGTAGTCAGCATTTAGTGTAGAGAGAAACTCTTAGCCAAAAACTATGGGACATCTTTGTTAAGTCTGAGGAAAAACAGATCCCAAAGCAGAGAAACAAATTAAAGCTGCCAACATTCTGTACAACTTTGGTAAATGTTTCTGGTTGTGTTTTTGCATTCCATTTTTGTCCCTCCCTTCTGAGGGAGACAGCTAGATTGCATTGCTATCATCTGTTTTTCTCCTTCCCCCATTTGGGGAGCTGGGATGTGAGCTAGGTTTCATTTCTAGCTGATTCTGTCATTTCCGCTAGGCCCCAGTCTGGGTGGATGCCAAGACCAACAGGTGATCCTTGTAGCTGCAAAACAGCAGGAAGTGGGCTGTACTTGTATGAGACAGTTCACCAGAGGGGCTGTCTGGCCTGTCTCCATCTTTCTGCATAATTAACACCCCCTCCCCCCATACTGTGCAGAAAATCTGTGCTGAACAACTCAGCTGCAGCAGTCATTGAGAAGTATTGTGAGGAAAAGAATGTTAAAAAGGGATCTTGGAAGAAACTAAGCTGCCCCCAAGTGCAAAGGTACACCCTGGTTTCAAAAGAGAGGCTATATTTGGCCCTTTCAAGGAGCTATGATAAAATACTATCTATTACAAAACGATTTACCTTTAATAAATGATTATGGAGGAATAGGAGTTCTGATGAATCATGGGCCATCCATTCTCTCTTCTTTAAAGACCAGTTTAAAACACCTGCAGTTTTAATTTGGTTTAACTTTTTCTTTTTTCCTTTTAAGTGAGGGGCTCATCTCTGACAATAAAGGGTGAGAAATTGAATGTGCTAAAAAGTTTCTTGGTTCACATAGATCCTAGAAAAGATAGGTCAAGTCAGAATGCTAGCAAAAAGGAAGCATGAAGTTCTATTATTTTAATAATTAGCTGATCTACCAAGAGGTTGAAGTTCATAACATCTTAGGTAGAGAGCTGTAAAGGACCTCAAAGGTCATGTAATCTAAAGCCCTCCTTTTACAGTTGGGGAAAATGAGTTCCAGAAAGGTTAAGTAAGGTCACGCAGGAAGTAACAGAGACAGGATTCAAAACTAGATCCTCCAACTCTAAATCTAGCCTTCTTTCCTCTATGCTAAAAATAAATGAATGAATGAATGAATAAATAAATAAATAAATAGCTTGGAAAAATCAGATGTTACGAAAACCCTCAAAATATTTCCAGCATATAACTTGAACATAGAAAGCTCAGAAAAGATGTTTTTATGCTATCTTATTTAAACCCAGCTTCACACTCAAGTGCCTCCAGGTAGTATTTTCTGATAGAAGTCCTATTCCCCATGCCACATTTCCCTATCAGGTGTGTCCTACTGGCCTTTAGGTGCTCTCTGTATATTCATTAATTGTTCACTTTTTTTAGTTTCTCTATTCTACCACAGAAGGGTGTGCATTAGAAACAGACTACTTCTGGGTGATAAAATAAATGCTAACTCTAAAAATGCCCATTATCCTGTCATTACAGTGTTCAGTATGATGCAACTGCATTACTGATGCAGGAATTTATGCCATTTTACTTGAAACCAGATTTCTCAAAAAAAAAAAAAAAAAGAATTTGGCCAAAAATAATGATTGATTCAATGGCCCCACATGTATACAACCTTAAAGAGAAACTGTGCCACATAAAATCTTCATGTGAAATACATGGGCAAATTACGACTGACCTAAGGCCTTATAACACTGACCATCTCACTGCCCCAAAAAGAACCTTCAAACAAAATAAAATACTAGTGAATAAGAGAAATCACCCACTCTCCATTATTGAGAAATGATAAAAATGTACACATGTACTCTCCCATTGGCTGAATTGTGCCTAAAAAAATATTTTGATAGGAAGATACAGTTTTTGTTTTTGTTTTTTTTAAGGCATGAGAAAATCTAAAATATTTTCATTTCATTTTCCAAGAATCCAAATTAACTTGGTACTTTTGTCAGAATTTTTAAAAGAGACAAAATAATGACATTTTGAATTTGAATAGATTCTAATCAATTCAGGTGGGGGTTCTTTTCCCCCACCCCCACTTAAATCTAATTAATCTTCACAATACCTCGGTTATGTGGTTAAGTATCAGGATCCTTTTTTCACAGACGGGAAAAGGAAGCACCATTTGCTAGCAGCTTGCTTACACAGGGTATAAGGGCTGGGAGAGAGTCACAGTTGCCTGACTCATGAGATTATGCTCATCCTTGTTAAACATGATCTTTGTGGGTTTTCTAATGAGAGTGATTATAGAACTGGGGAGATGGGAAAAGAATGGCTTCACCAAATATGGAACCATTCTTTGACTGAACTATATTTGTACTCCTGCTTAAAACAAGCAGAAATAAATGACGTATCAAATTTGCTTCATTACGCATAGCAAATTGAGTCTTCTGTGTGAGGAAACAACATGAGGAATAATGCAGTGTAAAATCAGGAGACACAGACAGGGTCTGCTCCTGGAATAGTGTGGAACATAAATCAGTAATTCAAACTCTCTCTGCCTCAGTTTTCCCTTCTGTAATCTAGAGGGGCTAATGAAAAACCTTTTCTCTTCACAAAACATTAATTAGATGATGAGTATAAATGGCTTACAAAATCTAAAAAAAGGCGGCTCCATTACAAATGTATTTTATCATCGTGTTTGACTCTCTGTAACCCCATTGGGGTTTTCTTGGGAGAGATTCTAGAGTGGTTTGTCATTTCCTTTTCCAATTCATTTTACAGATGAGGAAACTGAGGCAAATAAAAGTTAAGTGACTTACCCAGGGTCATGCAGCTAATAAGGCTCTGAAGCTGGATTTGAACTCGGGAAGAAGAGCCTTCTTAACTCCAGGCTGGCATTCTATCCACTGCGCCACCTAGCTGCCCTCCAACTGCATAAGAAGACATTAAATGCATTAGTGAATTATTATCACTTCCAACAAGTTCAACTTTTCAGATTCATCTCTTACTGTATTCAACAGAAAGCTGCAAAAGGGAATCTTCAGTAAAGAAGATCAGTCTGCTCGGTTATGCATTTAGGGGAAAGCCTCATGAAAAAAGAAAAAACAAAACAGGTTTTCGTTATTTTGTAGATTAAGATGCTAGGTGGCACAGTGGATAGAGCATTGGGTCTGGAATCAGGGTTCAAATTTGGCCTCAAACACTTCCTAGATGTGTAACCCTGGACAAGTCACTTAAACCTGTTTGCCTCAGTTTCCTCAACTGTAAAATGAGCTGGAGAAGGAAACAGCAAACCGCCCTAGAGTCTTTCCCAAGAAGACCCCAAAAGGGGTCATGGAAGGTCAGACACTACTGAAATGATTCAGCAAGAACAAATTAAGATACTAAAGCATTATAGAGAGATCTGATTTTTGTGTGCTATAATCCTGGTTCTTTTATTAAATAAGGCCCAATAGTTCATGAAGCCTGGAAGCACAGGTGTTCATGGGGGGGGGGGGGAGGATGAGTAAAGAAAACTCTGAACTGGCCTCCAGGGACCCAAACCTTGAGAACTTTTGGATTCAACCAAAGCATCAAAGATCTCCCAAGGCTAGATGAAAATTCTGAAGATAAATATTGTGTTATTAAATGACCGGTACTAGCATTTTCCTCCTACCAAATGTTTCTTTGCCATCATGTGGACTACCACAGAGGTCTGGCTCAGCCTGTTTTGGGACAGTATAGAAGAGAATGGTCTTTGACCCCCTCTATATTTTAGCATGAGAAAATAGACTTTCAGCAATAAAATAGCAAATTGTCCCTTGCCGGTGCTGCCAGATTCTATCTCTGCAGTTCACAGTTGAATGTATAAATGGACTTCTTCACAAAATACTTTGGGATTTTATATAATGACCACATATATGTTTTAAAGGAAAAAACCTTTATGCTTTAAAAAACCATGATGCAAATGCTCTGGGAAAATAGGCTCACACATATTCTTTTCTAAAACAGGTGGATAATACTGTGAGAGAAAGCATGGCATAATAGAGAGCTAGCCTCAAAGTCAGAAAGACCAAAGTTCAGGTGCCACCTCTGATACACACTAGAGGTGACCTTGAGCAAGTCGTTTCATTTCTTTGGGCTCTAGTCAACTGTTTAACACTGTAAGTTGCAGAATAGATGTCCCCTCCCCTCCCCCGCATTAGCAGGAGACTCCTCATTCAGGGGCTCCCCAAATCACAGATTCATTCCATATCCTTAGATAATACTATGTTGCAGGGCCTTAAAATGTGTACCAGGTAGTTATGGATGACAGAAATTAGCCTCATGTGGCATCTCATGAAGTCAGTATAATGAGACATATAGACAGTATGGGTGTTAGTCTTAAAAAACTGCAAGTGCCCTTCTTCTTAGTCCTTAGTTCTCTGCCTTCATAGAAGCACTAAAGGCATCATTTTGAGAAATTATTCTGAAAGCCAAAACCAACAAACCTAGGCTGGGGCGTTAGAATGCAGATATTTCTAATTTTTGGCTAAAAACATCATAAGCTCCATACTGCTTATTTAAAAAAAAAATTATTGGACCTCTGACTTCTTTAGTTTACAGAATTCCCAGGACAGAACTCCCTCTCCAATGCAGATCAGCACCTGCTTTCCAGCTTATAAACTTACATGGAGCACTTACCAGTGGTCATATGGCCAATATGTATCAGATCTGGGGCTTGAACCCAGATATCTGTGTTCAGAATAATGCAGAGTGAGTGTGTGATTTTCTATTCAAAGTCAATCAAAGAGATTTTATCTGGAAAATTCTTCTTAGGACTGCAGAAAAGTTGTTGTTGTTCCCCCAGGGGAAGTGAGTGAAAAGAGAATAGAATTGTTTGTGGCTAATTAGGACTTTTAGTGCCAAGTCTGTAATAGTCCTGTTAGTTTGGGGAGGGGTTGGGATTTCAGGGGAAATAAGGAAACTCCTTCAATGAAGATCCTCAACTATTCAGTAACACATACTTGGAGAATTACTTAGGATACTAGGGTTGTTCTGGGTCACAGAATCAGTAAAGAACACTGGTTATGGAGTCAAAGGTTGTGGCCCTGTTTCTGTCTTTTGCTACATATGTTAAGTCACTTCATCTTTCCAGACCTCAGATCTATAATATATAAAATGATAAGTCGGGAGAGGGAAGGAGACTAGAGTAGATATTCTCGGGAGTTCCTTCCAATTCAAGATCCATGATGTCCTGATCTTCTACATGGGTGGTAGAATCTGAACCCCGGCCTTAATTGACCCAGAAGCTGCCCCTTAGTCCCCTTGCTAGATCATACTGCTGCCTCATGTCCATCACTTTTTTGTGCACTGCCCAGTAAACCACTTAGGGTTTCTATGCATGGACTGATTGAGTCTTTTGATGAACAAAGCACTGATCTATTACTTGCTTTTCTGAAGAGGCATCAAAATATAATGGTGGGACCTTCAGGTGGTGAAATATTCAGATCCATACATTCATGTTGAAGTGTCCAGTTTGCCAAATGACAAGAAATGCCAAGACACCATTAATCATCTTCGATATGTTTGTAAAGATGTTTTCTCCAGTGCTTGAGAACTGGTGACTCGGAGAATCGATAGTGAGTGTCGCCATAAGCCAGTTTGACTGGATTGTATGTACAGAGTGAATCCCAGTGACAAGAATGTCTCTTGAAGCCACGTACTCTTAAATCCTAAGTTCCACTATCTTCTTTTGTTTTAATGAACCACCTGCTGCTGGTTTCCTAATTACTCGAGCTACCTCCTTGAATCTAGCTTTTGTGAGTGAGTAGTTTTGCCTTTTTCTTTTTTTTTTTTTTACAGACACAGTGCTATCCTTCAACTTTCCATCAGGTATCATCATAAGTTAAAATATTAGTAATGATGATAAATGATTTCATAGGTGTTCAGGTTTCATCTTGTCTATTCCTTGGCTTTCAGAATAATTTCCCAAAACGATGCCTTTAGTGCTTCTATGAAGGCAGAGAGCTAAGGACTAAGAAGAAGGGCACTTGCAGTTTTTTAAGACTAACACCTGTTCTGTTCTAGCCAGGGATTGTCATGTGTCAGTAACAGTTTCCATTCATACTAGGGACAGGCAGTTGCTTGGCAGTATCACTTTAATCATCATAATAACAGTGATTTTTTTTAAAGATACAAATAGGATGATTTTCTACAATGAATTGCTTAATTATAACAGATGTGGGATGATAAAATCATGCTGAGGCATAAAGGTCAACACTTCTGTGAAAAGTTTCTCTATTAATAGTCTGTAAGTATTTTATTTCTGCCAAGCTGATGCTTAAAACAAAATTAGTCCCTTTTTACAAGTTTGGTGTGTTAAAACGCAGAACATACCAACCTATTCTTTGTTTTTCCTTAATACCTATCTCACTGGTGTCATCGGAACTATGGTACTGTAATCTAGAAATGTCTGTATTATGCAATAGAAGTTTAGAATTACATAATAGGACTGGCTGTATGTTCAGAATGACTTTTTTTTTTTAGTAATTGTGTGATTTGATGCATCTCATATTTAAAGCCTTTCTTTAAACCCCTCTCTTTTCCCTTTCTTATGCAGTAAAAGATCATTTAACTGGAAATTCATAATATACCCTGGGAAAACCTCCTATGCTACAACCTGGAATATCACTTTAAATCACATAGTAACGATTCATTTTTCTCCCAGTGAGCTTGACCATTTTTTGAGCTTTAAAAAAAAAATTATGATATTGTAATGGGATTTGAGAAAAGTAGGCAATTTTTAGGACACATTAAATATGTCTACTTCTAGTCTTTCAAACAACCCCCAGAGCATGTCAGACACTTAGCCCTTTCTCAAATCTGGTAGGTTCTTTTTGATACATAAAAATAAGTTTTAATTTGAAAATGCATTTTTAAATGTAGCTACATGTCATAATTAACATTTCATCATCTTAAAATGGACAAGATCTTCTTATATATACTTTAGTAGATACCACCTGACCTGTCATAGTAACTTTCAAATGATATGATAGAGTTTGTTCCCAAGAAGTATTAGTGGGATATAAATTGTGGACTACAAAGTTTTCACAACCATACGTTTGAAAAGATAATTACTAAAATTGGGAATATATAAGATCTTAACATAGCTTCAAGAACACTGGAATTCTATCTGGAATCACAAAACTTAAAAAGTTTTTCTTGGCAGAATGATTATTTGCCAGCAGTTTGTTTTTATATCTAAAATATGTTGCCTGCAGAGCCATCTAGCTGGTAGAAAACAGCTATGTACACTCACATGTAGCAAACTAACCAGTAGAAAATTAAGTAATCAGTTTCTTCACTAAACTTTATTTCTATTGCCCTTCAGATTTTTACAGTGATCCTCATGAATTTCCTTAAAACTGAAAAATGTCTAATTAATGCATTTCCTAATGCATCAGTGTTCCCTAAGAAAATTCTTATAACTTCAAAAAATTCAAATATTTCTGCTAAACAGCTTAAAAGAGAAATTAAAACTCTTGTAATAATGATAGTAGCTCATATTTATGTAGTACTTTAAATTGTAAGTAACTTAAATGAAAATCACCCTATGATCATCACCATTTTTGTTTCAAGCACATTATTCACCAAATAACTATCATTGGTAATCAAACAATACAGCTTGGCTGGGGACAAAACTTTTATTTTGTGCCTGTTGGAAAGATTACTATCCCTACTTGCTTGTGACCATTTCATTAATTTGTTCAAACAACAAACATTGATTAATTGCCTGTTATGTAGCCTGACCACTACGTATATGACACTCAGCATAATCAAATAAGTCAACAAGTATTCGTTAATCACTAACTATATGCCAGGCTAAGTGCTGGGAATACAAAGACAAATGAAAGGGGTTGTCCTTGCCCTCCAGAGGCTTATATTTTACTACAGATTACAGATGTGGACTACATGAGATCTTTATTGGTTAGATAAAGGTAAAGTAACTGATTTTAAATTTATTCAGTTATTCAGCTCATCACATGCATATCATTGCTGTGGTATTTGTTGCATTCAAATATTCTCCTTGGCCAGTGGCAGAACTCCACCCAGGCTTTTCCTTTCCTGTCTCAAATTTATTGGCTAAGTAAGACCTGCCACCATGACTAGAGGCAGCTGACTCACAGGCCTTAGTCTAATTAAGATATTCTACAAGGGCAGGTTGACCTGTGCCAATAGGTAAGTAAAATGCAGTATTTGAAAAGACCAGTTGGGTATTGCCATTTCCTTAAGGAAGTGTAACAAATATAGTTCTTCAGTGGCTATGTGGAGCCTTTTAGCCTGTGTGATGCCCATCTATCTGAAGCTGACCCTGCCTCCAGAAAAAGACAGGAAGTTGTCTAAGAATTCTCAGCTAAGGAGACAAAAGGGACAAAGAAAGTTTCAACACAGCATAGGTTGTACACTTGTCTTGATGTTACCCATATCTATAGAACTAATATGTGGCATAGAGGGAAAATTATGGAATTTGGGGCCAGAAAACCTTGTTTTGTGATACGGTGTCCATGTGGCCAAGCCCTAGTCACATAAATTCTTTGGGTTTCAGTCATTTCATCTATAAAATGAGGTTATGCTAGATGTATTTTAAGGTCCTGTCTTGCTTTAAATTTTAAGATTTTATGATAAATTAGATGAATTCGGAGAAATATTGGAAGATGTATATAAAACAGTACAAAATAAAATAAGCAAAACTAAAAGAAAAATAGACACAATAACCACAACATTGTAAATATCACTAAAAGGAAGCCAAATAATGAACCAATTTTTAAAAAATTCAGTTGTGATTCTCAAAAACATACAATGAAATATATCTCCTTTCTCAGCAGAATGCTATGTATGTTGTTGGAAGTGTTGTTCACTGTACTGGAAATTTTAAACATTGATCTTTGTCAGAAGGGAGGATTTAATTTAGAGGGGGGAAGGAGCTATGTCTAGAAATGACTATAAAATGAAAAAACAAGCCTGTGTGGTCATATATCATAAATTTAGAGCATGAATGGATCGTAGAGGTCATGTAGTCCAGTTGCTTCATTTTATACCTAAGGAAGGTAGGGCCCAGAGAATTTAAGTGACTTGTCCAAGGTCACAAATTTACTAAGTGGCAGAGCCAAGATTTGATCTTCAGACCTAGCTTCTTCACATTTAGCCTTCTTTCTACTGTACCATGCTGTTTTTCAACTACCATTGTAATTTATTTATTCCTTCAGTACATTCATACACCATATATTTGGTAGAATTACCCAGCTATTGTGTCCCCACTTTGTTTTCAGTTCTTTTCTTTCAGAGGAAGTGCTACTATGAATATTTTAGTGTCTGCTCGACCTTTGTTTTTGTCTTTCATCTCCTTGGAATGTGGAAAATTGCCTGTTTTGTGTTTTATCATCACTTCCATCCCTTGTTTGCTTAAGAATTCTTCACCCAACCACGCTTGTTATTTTCAATATCAAAAATATAAAGAGTTAATGAACCAGGACACAATGTAAATGAGTTGTGTATTTTTAGACATGGCCTGTATCTCAATTCATAGTTTAGCCTTCATAATACCCCTTCTACCAGTGCCTCGATTCTGTGCATTAGAATTGAAAGTTCTGGCAATAGTACTTCTAGAACTATGAGATTTTAGCCTTTTTTTTTAAAACCAGAGTTTATCGTGATAATTTACATGATTTAAATACTTGAACAAATCGTAACTAATGTAAACAGCTATTTCTGAATCCTAAGTTAGGGTATTTAAAAGATATGTCATGATAAACAATTGCAGTCAGTATGAAGCATAAATTTCTTTAAAACTTATGGTTAGGATAGTTTTTGCTTGTTTTGTTGTTTTTTGGGTTTTTTTTTTTGTGGTGGTGGTGGTTGTTGTTTTGAACACCAAATAATTCATTTGCCTTGGGGGTCTACAGTGTATTATTGAAAGCAGGAATTGTCCTTTTTGTCTTTGTGTCACCAGCACTGAACACAATGCTTTGCATGTAGTAGGCACTTAGTAAATTTCTTATTGAATTTGGAGCCATAGGATCTGTGTCCGAATGCTGTAAGACTTGGAATAAGTCTCTTAGGGGCTCCAAACTGATTTCCTTTTCTGAAAAATTGACCTAGATGATCTTAAGATCCCTTCCTACTCCTATCTATGAACCAATGAACATGTGACAAGAAAGACAAAATTTGGAGCCAAGTGCCCAGCTTTTATAAAAATGACTTAATATATAGAGAAACAGCTACAGAAGCCGTAAAGAATACAGGATCTGGAAACCGAAGGACTTGGATTGTAGATGTGACTTAGTCACTATTTTCATAGTGTTCAAGGATGGAGGTAATTTAGCTTCCTGAGCTTCATTTTCCCCATCTTTAGAAGATAAAAAAGCACATGCCCATGAAAAATATAAAAAATTTAGCACTTGGGAGAAAAAGCAACATGTCAAAAGTCTCATCATTTCTATCCAAGATGTGGCATCTAATATGGCAGAAGATGATGTGATAGACTCCTATCATTGTGGACAGTAGGCTTTGTTATTGCGTGAACCTTTAATGATATCATTAACTAGAAGTGTTGACACCTATCCAGCCAGCGGCCGATAAAGGATCTTAAATCTCTTTCAGATTCCAGTTGCAAGATTATAGGGATCATGCGTTAAAAGATAGTCAATGTTTCGTAGCTTGGTAGCATCATAAAAGACTACAGGCTCATAATCTTTAACCTGAACTATTAAATAGCCTCTCAGTTGGCCTCCCTTCTGTGTTTCTCTATTCCAAAACAGTCCTTCATACAGTGACCAAAGACCTCAAATATACCTCTCACCATGTAGCACTTCTGCTCAGTAAACGCCAATGGCTCCCTATTACTTCTAGGATCAAAAATAAAGGATGGTTGGATGGAGATGGATAGAGTTAGATAGACAGACAGATAGATGCATAAATCTATTCACATGTTGTCTCTTCTAGCTACACTGTGAACTCAAGAACATAGATTTTATCCTTTTTTGGGGGAGATTATTCTTAATAGAGTGTCTGGCATGTAAAAGGGACTTAGTAAATGTTAATTACTTGCCAATTAGACTGACATTAAATTTTTTTTTCAAAATGTTAGGAGAAGCAGTGTCACGTGGGTAGTTAGTGTCCCATTTTTGGGTCCAGAACTCTAATTTTTTTTAACTTTATTTTTAATTTATGGAATAAAACAAGCATTTCCATAATAATATAATAAAAAAGATGATTGTAAATGAAACTGCAAATCTGTTGTGTACATCTTGTTGTTCCTTTTAAATATATAATAAAGTTATCATGTAAATTTCTTTTTTCCTTTTTTTCTCTCCCCCATCATAAAGATGACTGCCATTAAACATGAATGGGTATATCTGTATATAAAATCATTTCATACATACTTCTATTTATCAGTTCTTTCTCTGGATACAGATAGCATTTTGTCTTCATGTGTCCTTTATAGTTAATTTGGTTGTTTATAATAGTTAAAATGACTTACTCAAAGTCCTTCTAAAAACAATATTGCTGAAGGGGCAGCTGGGTGGTACAGTGAATAGAGAATCAGCCCTGGATTCAAGAGGACCTGAGTTCAAATCTGGCCTCAGACACTTGACACTCACTAGCTATGTGACACTGGGCAAGTCACTTAACCCCAATTGCCTTGCCAAAAAAACAAAAAAATACAACAATATTGCTGTTACTGTTTACAGTATTCTCTTGGTTCTACTCATTTCACTTTTCATTATTTCATGCAAGACTTTCCATGTTTTTCTAAGATCATTGAGCTCTTCATTTCTTATAGCACAGTAGCATTCCATCACAATCACGCACCACCACTTGTTCAGCCATTTACCAATTGACGGGCATCCCTGCAGTTTCCAGTTCTTTACCACCACAAAGAGAGCTGCTGCAAACATTTGAGGACGCATAGGTTCTTTTCCTTTTACCTTAATCATCTTTGAAAATAGACCTAGTAGTAGTATTCCTGGGTCAAAGGGTATAGGCAGTTCAGACCCATGAGTTCATCGGTACAGGGGAACTCCTGGTATTGAATCTTTTTCTACCAGTGCATATTAGCAACCCATCCATAACTTAAAGTCTTATAAGACTGATTAGGGAGGCGGCTAAATGGTGAAGTGGATAGAGCACCAGCCCTGGAGTCAGGAGGACCTGGGGTCAAAGCCTGCCTGTGACACTTCCCAGCTTTGTGACCCTGGGCAAGATACATAGCCTCTCTGAGCCTCAGTTTCCCCATCTATAAAATGAGGAATTTGGACCAGTTGGTTTCTGAGGTCCCTTCTATCTATGATCCTACGAGCCTTTGTTGTTGAGGGGACATTAAAAAAGTATGATGGACTGCATCCGGAATCCAGGTAGAAAAGGTAATATTCAAATGAAACCCCTTTAAACTGCAGATGAAACACAGTAAATGAGATCTGTATGTTCTCAGTGTGTGAGCTCATCAAATCTTCCCTGTCATGTGATGTATTTGCAAGGGTTTCATAAATGTACCTAGTTCATTCTGGATTGATTTCAATCACTCCAGTGAATATTCTTCTTGAAAATAGACATCTCCTTTCCAATTCCATTTATTTCCCCATCCCTGTGTTTTCTTGTGTTCTTTGGCATCCCACACTCCCTCCCCCCTCCCCAGAGTTCTGTAAAAGAAAAAAAAATACTGTTTTTCTTAGCCTTTCAGATTACAAATGTGAAGAAGGAAAGAAAATACCTTTCTGTTATTTTTCCACTTTATACCTCAATTATTTTGTATTCCTTGAAGAACCCTGTAGTTTAACTGCAGGAATGGACTGATTTCTTAGAGTGAATGTGCCTTACAGTAATCTCCCCCAAAACTGCACAGGCCAATGAAGTATTTCTTTTGGGGGAGAGAGAAGGAAGTAGGGAATTATGTGGAGGGAAAGGAACAAAGACCTGAAAGCCAGAAGGCAACCGTGTTAAGACTGGAAGAAAGTTGCTGCCACCTACAGGTGAAAATTGAAAATTTGGCTGTGTAGTCTAAAACTCAGTAAAGTCACCCTCGGAATAGGCACAAATAGAGTTTAGAGTGGTAGAATGGAAACTAAGATATTTGGCACACTGCCCCTAGGACCATGCTCACTCCATCCCATAAAGGTTACAATAACTGTCTTTTCTCACAACCTCCTCTAGTAATATAACTATTCTCCAGAACATTGTGTTGACCTGTCTGGGTCTTCTCCTATCATTGTGGACAGTAGGTTTTGTTATTGTATGAACCTTTGGTGATAACAGTTACTGGAACTGTTGACAGCTATCCAGCCAAAGGCTGATTAAGCAGATGATATGAATTTTTCCTGTCCGTATGCCAGCTTCCCTAAGAAGTTTTGCATTCACAATTGGTCACCCTTCCCAGACTCTACAAATCAAAAAAAGTTTCTGTTTCGCAGCTTTCCCCGATGCTGCTGCCTGAGAAGGACAGGGCTAGGAATCCTGGAGAGCAATAATTTAGGGGCATCCTAGGCAAGTGAAGGGGCCCCAGGGACAGGCTGGCTGATAGGAAAACAGCTTTTCAGATGCAGCCATGGCCGCACAGTGAAAACACAACATAGTTAAATAACACGATATGGCAATGTGGAGTTGACTATACATGTGTCTATATGTTTTGAACTCTTACGTTGATTAACTCATCTGCTCATTTAAGAAGTATGTAAGCAAAATGATTTTTCCCCAAAGGACAAGCCTTTGAGTGATTCAAGTTTATATTTTAATGTCATAGACTTTTTTATTTTTTAATTCAATTTTTTTTTCAGATCTGCATTCTCTCCTTCCCACCTATCTCTCCCCTTGAAAAAATAAGAAAAACAAACCCCATTACAAATGTGTAGTCAAGGAAAATAAACCCTCATTGGCTATATCAAAAATGAATACTCCTCAGTCTTCACTATTGAGGCCATCTGGAGGTGGGTAGCACGTTTCATCATGATTATGACACAGGTTTTAGTACTGCTACAATTGGTTAATCGTTCTCCCTTTTACACAAGCCTGAAGAGAGGAAAGAATTCAGATAGTGGTGAGAATTTGGATAGAGAGGTGCACTCATATGAAGAGATCCAGAAACCCAAAAAGAGGGCATGACAAAACTACACACCAATAGGACATAAAGAGGAAATAGATAAGGAATTTAGGGAACAGATTACGAGCTTAGCACCAAGGCATGATATAGTAATGGCAGCAAATTTCAATTATCTGTACATC
>NW_020954720.1:8886557-8887651 GCF_900497805.2 Vombatus ursinus
TCTCTCTCTCTCTCTCTCTCTCTCTCTCTCTCTCTCTCTCTCTCTCTCTCCCCCTCTCACTAACTCTCTCTCTCCCTCTCTCTGTCTCTCACACTCCCTCCCTTCCTTCCTCCCTCTTGTTCTCTTTCTCTGTCAAATGCAGAGCAGCTATTAATTTCTTGATATACCTGAGTGATAATTTTATCTTTAAAAAAGTGAGGAACCAACATGAGGAAATTCTGTTCTGGTTCTGACTCTTAACAGGAAGAAGGTAGGTAGAAATTATGAAGAATACTTAAGAGGAAGTGACCATTCTTTCTTAGAAGAGTTCATGATAAGGAGAGAAAATCTAAGCACCCTAAATTTTGGGAAAGCAGATTTTGAAGAGTTCAGAGGAAAGATGTCTAGAATCCCAGAAACTAAAAGACTGTAGGGGATGTCAGTTCAGAAGGAGTGGGAGATGCTCAAGAAGGAAATTCTGAAGACATAATGGGAACCAGTTCCAATGAGAAGGGAAAATGAAATTTGTCTGAAGAGACCTATGTGGATGTACAGGGAACTCAACAACCAATTTACATTTTTTAGAAATAATTGTACAAAAGATGGATGAAAGGAAGGGTGGGTAACTAGGATGAATATAAGAGTATAGCACAATCCTGTAAAAATAGTTTGGGGTGTTAAAGCTTAGAATGAACTGAAGCTGGTGAAGGATAGTAAGGACAACAGAAAGAGAATTTTTTAAATCTATATTGAGAGGAAAAAGAGGATTAGAGGAAAGATAGGACAATGTAAGAGAAGCACCATGTTGTCATTGATGAATTCAAGTTACCAGCACAAATGAACTATATCCTTAGGTACAGAAAGAATTGTCAGATGTGATTGCTGAGCCACTGTCAGTGATATTTGAAGATTGTGGAAAACAAAGGTATCACAAAATTGGAGAAGGGCAAATGCTGTTCCAATTTTACAGAAAGGGCAGAGAACCAAGTCTGCAAGCCACTGAGCTTGGCTTTAATTCCTGGGAAAATTCTAGGACAAATCAATAAAGAGATGGTTGGTGAACATTCAGAAAGGAAATTGGTGATTACAAAGACCCAGCATGCCTTCATTGAGAA
>NW_020954720.1:8887757-8892168 GCF_900497805.2 Vombatus ursinus
TTTCTTTCTTTCTTTCTTTCTTTCTTTCTCTGTCTTTCTTTTTTTGTTAGAATTACTAAGGGGGGGATTCTGTGGCTATAGTTTACCTAGATTTTAGCAAAACATTTGATGAGAGTATTTTATACTATTTTTGTGAAGAACATGGACAACTGTGGACTAGAAAATAATACAATCAAATGGGTTTATAACTTATTGGCTTACTGGACTCAGAGTGCAATTGTTAATTGCTCCATGTAAATTCTATGGGCATCCTTCAGGGATCTGTGCTTGGCCCTATGCTGTTTAACATTTTTTGGTCAATGTTTTGGAAAAAGGCATTCTCATAAAAGTTGCAGATGACACAAAGCTAGAAGGGACAAATAACAGACTAGATAACAAAATCATAATTCTCAAATTATCTTGGCAATTTTTGACATGTGCTAAATGTAGTAAGATGAAATTCAGTAGGGATAAATTTAACATCTTTCACTTAAATAGAAAAAAAATCACTGTCACAATATAAGATGGTAGAGACATGATTAGATGGTTAGTTATTCTTTACAAAAAAAAAAAAAAAAGAGCCAGAGTAGTAGACTACAAGTTCACTATGAGTCAACAGTATGTTATGGCAGTCAAAAAAGCCAATGGAGTCTTGGGCTGCATTGAAAGGCCTAGTTCTCAGTGGTCAGTTCTGAGTTAAGCAATTTAAGAAGCGCATTGATAAGCTGCAGTGTCCAGAGGAGGACAAGCTGGAGGCAAAAGGACCTTGAGTCCATGTCATGTGACTATTGGTTGAAGGAGTTGGGCATGTACATCCTAAAGAAGAGAATAAGGCAAGACATGACTGATGTGTTGCAGGATTTTAAGGGCTATTATGTGAAGAAGGAATTAGATTTGTTCTATTTGAACCAAGAATTCAAAACCAGGAACAATCAGTAGATGTTGCAAAGAAATGAATTTAGACTTGGTATAGAGAAAACTTTGTAGGAAATAAGTCTGAGTCTCCTGATCTGCTACTTGCAGATAGTCCATCTACTAATGCCTTTCCCCCTGAGATTACTCTCATTTACTCTGCATTTATCCTTTATCTACCTAGTTCTTTGCATATTGTCTTCCCCATTAAAATGAACTTCTTGGTTTTGCCCTTTTTTTATATCCCCAGCTCTTAGCACCGTACCTGGAATAAAGTAAACACTCAGTCAGTGCTAATTATTAATGCTGTTGCTCTTATGATCTTTCTCACCTTTCGAGGTTTACAAATATTAATTAAGACTAGAAAAGAAATGTAGAAAAATGGTTAGAATACACTGACCTTAGTATTCAGAGGACATGGGTTTTAGTCACAACTCTCTCACTGACTAATGCTCTAATGTTGACAAATGCAGACTCCCTGTGCCTTCGGTTCCCATTTCCTATTCCTTAGGGATGGTGTAAAAAATCAATGACATAGTATATTTGAAAATGTCAGTATTGTCAAAAGACTGGAGTTATATATAGGCCCTAAGTGGTATTATTTGACACTGTTCCGTTTTCTTCTTGCTGTAAAGTCCACTAGGAATCTTGAAAATAATACTTTATAGCTTTGTTTTTTTCTTTTTCTTGCAACAAACCAGATAGCGTTATAAAGGATTAGGATTCAAATTCTCCCCTTTACGTGACTTTTTTCCTGAGCTACCTTCCCTTTCATCCACTTGATCTGAATTTAATTATCAAGCCTAAATGAATGACCTGTGTATTTATTCTCCTTTGCCTTCTCTGCCTCCTATAGCTTACCATGGGTGAGTGAAGAGGGTTTCTTCACTTTTCTATTTCTTGCTAATTATGCCAATAAAAAGGATTGACTTTCCATATGGGAATTTAGGCTGGTCAGTTCCCCCCACACACACATACAATCCTTGCCTTTGGGACAAGCTACTCCCACCACTATTTTGCTTCTCATCTGTCAATGAATTTGGAATTTGACAGTGAACTTAGGGATTTTCATTGACATAAGCATCTTCAGAGATATCAGCACTACTTTGAAAATAAAATAGTGCACATAATAGATACTTCATAAATGCTTACTGATTGGATGAACTAGATTTTGGAGCCTATCTGACTTGGGTGCTGGTTTGACAAAATTAAGACATATCACAAGCTCTCACTTGAACAGGAAATAAATGTATTAGCTCTGTTATCATTAGATCATTTAGAAAGATACACCTTAATAGATTAAATCCAAGCTGAAAGACAAAGGATTTCATTTTCTGATTTATTTCTTAAAAGCATCAGATTTCTGCCCAATCAAACTATTCATTTAGCTATTTTTAATCACTCAGATGATCTTTATTAGAGTCTTAGAGATTATTGCCTTAGAGATGCATGAAACTTTAGAGATCTTCTAATCCAGATCCTTCACTTTATAGAAGAGGAAATCAAGGCCCAAGAAAGGTAAGCAACGTGTTGAGGGTCATGGAGCAAATTTGTTGAAGAGCTGGAAATAAAACCAAGGTCTTCTAATTCCCAGTCAGATGTTCTTTCCCTACACCGTTTTGCCCCATGACTGCCTGTACTATACTGAGGGCTCTATGGAATTCAAAGAAGCATTAGACGTGATCCTCTGTTAACTGGTAATTTATGCTCTCTTGGGGGAAAGGATTAGGGTGGGGAGGAAGATGAAAACAGCAAACTAGAAACAATTAGAAAACCATCATCAAGATGGAGCAGTGAGCTCTTGGTCACAATGCATTTGTAGGAAAGAGACTAGGTAGGACTTGAGATGGGCCTTGAAATGTGAAACAACAATGACAGCAGACCAGGTAGTGGCAAAATCACTGCAAAAAGGAAGTGTGAACAAAGAACACAAGGCTACCAGAGTGAAACTTTCTACCTTTCATTCTGGTGGCTTTGTTCTCAACCTTCTTCTGCTAAATCTTGACGTAGGTCATAGGTGAAATACCTTTATATCATATCCTCGTAAAACCAAATATGCCAAATTCATAAAATTCATAAAACCAAATATACTAGATGTCCAGTATGTGTTTCCTTTCAGCCTGCATCAGACAGACCCAGACCCAAGAGCTCGGTGTTCTCCTGCCAGCCACTCCCACAGGGAGCTAGCAGGAAACCTTGGGTTTCCCTGCCCCCATCAAAAGCTCATAAGTGTTGTGTATAGTAAGAGGTAGTGACTCAGGAACTAGGAATTCTGCGAATAGTATTTATATCCTCTCCAAAAGTTTTTATCTTGAACCAGGCAGGCTGGATTAGTGATATCTCATCTGTATCATCCCATCTGTTTCTGCTGAGGTCCAACTCTGTGTGTCTTCAATTAATTTTATTCCTATACTCCTTCACACCAGAAAATATAAAGGGAAGGACTTACTAGGGCATGCCTATGCAAGAGCCCAGAGGGAACAGAAGTTCTTCCTGATTGTGTGACCTTGGTCAAATCATTCATCTTTCTGTGTCCTAGTTTCCTCATCTGTAAAAAGTGAGGTGATAAGACAGGATGTGACGAGATCACCTGTAAAGTCCATTCTAGCTCTAAATCTCCTTTCATCTTGGAACTTGGGTTTGAGTCCTAGCTCTGACACTCCCTAGTTGTGAGATGCTCAGTAAGGTAATCTCACTGACCCTTAGTTTACTTGTTTGTAAAATGAGCAGATTTACTGTGACCTTTCTAGGGCTTTGTAAGCCTAAAATAAGTATGAACTATCATTGTTTCTTTTTATAAATAAAAAAATAATTCCACGGCTTTGAACTTCATTTGAAGTGATGAATGCAGAAAGAATGTTGGTGCAACACAACTGGCAAAATAAAAACAGACCAGTTCAAAAAGATCTCATTACCACTTCTTTAGTTCGGAGGGGTTATATAGTTAAATGGTTAGGAATATATCTTTCTCATCTTAAACTCAGTGTGTCCAAAATGGAACTTATTATCTTTCCTCCTAAACTGTCCCTCCATCTTACCTTCCCCCTTGCCGTAGAGGGCAACACCATCTTCCCAGTCCCTGAGGCTCACCACTTAGGAGTCTTCCAGGACTCCTCACTGTCTCTCACCCCTTAATAGCCAATCTGTTCCCAAGGCCTGTCAATTTTGCATTTCTTAAACACGCTCCCTTCTCTCCTCTGACCCTGCCGCCATTCTAGTCGTCCTCATGCCTGGACTATCATGATAGCCTGATGGTAGGTCTGTTTACCTCATCTCTCTCCGCTCCAATCCATCCGCCATTTAGCCACTGAAATGATCAAAAAATGCAAGTCTAACCAAATCCACCCCCTCGATAAATTCCATTGGTTTCCTTTTGCCTCCAGGATCAAATACAAAATGCTCTATTTGGCAATCAAAGCTTTTCATGACCCAGCCCCTTCCTCCTTTTCCAATCTTCTTATACCTTACTCCCTGCATTTACTCTGATCAGGTGACACTGGCCTCTTGGATGTTCCAGGAA
>NW_020954720.1:8892212-8892312 GCF_900497805.2 Vombatus ursinus
CTAGACAATCCATCTCTCAGTTCCTGGCGTTTTCTCTGACTGTCTCCCATGCCTCAGCTATAACTAGTGTATATATGTATATATACACTCGTGTGTGTGT
>NW_020954720.1:8892348-8909462 GCF_900497805.2 Vombatus ursinus
GTGTGTGTGTGTGTGTGTGTGTATGCATCCAATCCATCCTCCATTTAGGCACTGAAATGATCCAAAAATGCAGTCCAACCAAGTCAACCCCCTTGGATTCTCTTCCGTGACCTTGAACAATTCACCTGAACTCTGCCTTTTTCTACAAAATATCTTACTTTTCCTGTTCAACTCTAGATAGTGAGTGAAAGTTGAGATGTTGGACTAAAGAAGAGAAAGTTCTCTTGGTCTAAAAAGTAAATGTGCTTTAATAGCTGATATTTAAATTTCATGACCAAAATAGTGAATGTAAAATGAAGATGGTTTTGATTAGCTTTTAATTTATGCTCACACCTAAACATTACGATTATAATAATTTTGCATGAATGTTGCTTTGATATTATAGTACCTAGGCTAGCTAGGAGACACTCTTTAACTTGTTCTGTATTCAGGTTTTTACTTCTGTCATAACAATTTTCAGCATGATGATAGGCCTAAGAAGATTTTAACAGTTTTTCCACTACTAGTTTTAAAGTGATATATACAAAAGTCTACAGGAAGATAGTAACTTGTTACCATACTGTGAAAAAAAAAATGGTCCTTCTCACAGTTTACTGTTGTTTTTTGTTTTTTTTTTTTTTAATATGGGAAAATCCTTTAGAAGCAAAGTCATAAAGCCCTTTAAAAATCTGAGAGGCTAAACAGCTACACTCAATTAATTGCTTCCAAAACATCCTCTTCCAGGTCTAACCAAAGGTAACTTTCAGTCTAGGCCAGTTCAGGTTGTTAAAAATTAGGATACCCTAGAAACTGAATTAATGATATTTTACTGTAAAAGAACCTATAGGCATAATTGGCCACTCAGGGAGATTCAGTCTCTTAAGTCCTGAATGTAGATTTTTTCTTTCTCTCTCCTCTGGTTGTTCTTTTGAAGGGCTTTGAAACTAGTCTGATGGTGCATCAGTTTAACCAGTGTGAGGTGGCTTGTGAAGTAAGCAGCCAACTCTTGACTGTAAGCAGAGAAGTGATCCGTGAGAATAAATAGTCTGAAACTCATTTCTGTTCAGCTTTTCAAAGATTCTGTAGTAGAGTATTTACTTCTTATTCCCAGAGTACACACCAATTTATAATTGAGGAAAGTGACTTCTTACCAAAGTAGTGATTCGTGGTAGCCTTGTTTTAAATAACAAAAATTAGAAACAGCAAGGCATAGTATATGGAGGATATGTGTATGGGATTCAGGAGGTTTCAAGTTCTGACTCTGTGACCCTGGGTAAGTCACTTAATGTCTCAGTGCCTCAGGCATCTTTCTAAAACTGGAATTTAGAGGGAGTTCCCTACCCTGATAAAATCATAAGCCTGGTCTCATCTAGCATTTATTCTTAATTATTATAATCATCTTAATTAATAGAAATTTATTGACAATAACATGAATCATAAGTCCTTTGAGTACTTGGTATAGATATTAGTAAATCACATTTGTATAACACTTTCAGTTTTGAAAAGTACTTTCCTCCTAGCAAGCTTGTTAGACGGGTAATAGTACACCATCTCCATTTTACAGGTGAGAAAACTGAGCCTCAGAAGTCAAGTGACTTTCCCAGAATCACATAATTAGTGAAAGTCAGAACCAGGATTAAAAATATCCCGTGAATAATCAACAGACAACTTACCAAGAATTGCCTATATTTCTGACAGCTCAATTCCAGTGATTAAATATTAATTGTTTTCTTGGGAACTCTGACTCTATTGCTGATAAATAATGTATATTCTGGTGGGTTCAGGATGTCCCAGAACTGTATTCATGAGCCCTTCATTTTTACTACTTCCTACATTTTTTTTTTAATGCTTCCCTTTAGGGAAGAGAGAGTCTGATTTCACAAAGAAATGGGCAGCCTACTGTGTCAAAAGCCATTCTAATGTTTCATAGAATTTTGACAGCACCTTACATTTTTATAATACTTTACAATTTTCAAAATTATTTCAAGTATATTATTTCATTCTCATGAGAACCCTCTGAGGTAAGCATTGCAAGTGTTATTAAACCCACTTTATAGAGAAGTTAAGGTTAAGACTCTAAGACTAGTGTTTTCCCACACACACATACTACATTATGGTTTGGGGAATTTTCTCCCCAATATTTCAGCTCTTTCCTGCAATTAAAATAACTTTTTGAACATTAATGGGAGCTGTTTTTGAGTATTCTTCACCAGGATTATACAGGGAGCATGTGGGAAAGGAGGCAGTTTGAATCTATGATTTCAGGAACTCCCAGCAGCAAAACTCCCTTTACTAGTGAAAATGAGCAGTTCTTCTCTAACTTAAGATCTTAGAGTGACCCTTGGCGAGGGTCACCCGGGAAGTATGTGTCCGAAGTTTGACTTGAACCCATGTCTTTCTAACTATGAGGCCAGCTTTCTATCCACTATACTGTTATTCCTGTATATTAATAGGTAACTAAGCTTTTACAAAGGTGTTATTAACTTTATTAGTCCCTACTCTAGGTCTTTGAGTGTCCTACCTACCTCGCCACACTGTGCATCGTGCCATGATTTAATGATTGAGTTTCAGTATTAATTGATATAATTATAATCCTTAAATATGAGATCTTGAGTTTTCATTTTACCTCAATAATTCTTGGTTTAAAATGAATGTCTGTCTCCATTGCTTTGATGTCTTCAATATTTTCTCCCCTACACATTGCTTAGATTGAAACTGAAAAATAATTGAACTAATAATAGCACCATTATTATTTATTTGAGTATACATCTACACATGGTGAATGTCCTTAATTGTGATAGTGCAGTGTTTTCCCATTTGCAGTTATGTCTAGTGATCTTCATTAACACAGCTTTTTCTCCATGTGAAATATCATTAGAATACTTAATTCTGTATCAACTACTCATTTTAAAGGTGTCAGACCTTCTGTAACACTCTTCAGTCTGGTGTAGAGACCATATTCTAGCTATTTAATGGGATGTTACTATACTTGAAATGTAAAAGATAACATCAATTATTATATGACCATTAATGTTTTTTTCCCCAATCCATTTTGATTTAAATGAGATATGATCTTTCTTTGACATGTTGTACTGGGCTTTTAAATTCAGTAGCTATCTGGATAGTAGCACTGAGTGGCATATAAATCATGGCGCTACCTTTTCTTGACAGAATACAAAGTGGAAACCTTGCTGTTACTAATTTTCACTTAGTTCATCTTTGGAAGCTTATAGTCCTAAAGAGCATTACATTTTTGCAATGGAATGGCCATTTTGTTCTTATCATTTTGATTATTCGATTTGATGTGAAGTTTTTGTATCATAAGAAAAATTTTTATTTTCTTTAATATGCAACTATCATTTATTGGAATATGACATAAGGTACATTAAGTACCTGTTGGGGACTGCTTCATTAATGAAACCAACCTCATCCTTACTTGGGCCCATTAGCCTACATAGAGAGAATGTCTATCTCATAGCTGCTGACTGAAGCCCCCACTCTTTGTTAGTTCTCTCAGAATTGCTGCATGGATTTGGTCACATGTGTAACTAACTGGGTGAGTGTGGAGAGTTAAATTCAGCCCATTACTTGGAACAACATGTGACCCACCACCACAATGTGGATATTCCCTCCGGTGATACAGTCCGTGCGTGCCTGCCCATCCCATGTGACTCCCATTTCTTCCTATAAGTTTGCATCAGGTCCTGGAGAGTGTTCCTTGATTCCTCTTGCCCTCTGATGGATACTCATTTTCTCCATAAGTTAACCCTTGCTCAACCCAATAATGTTATCAGAAAGAGAAAAAATAACTCAAAATACGTATTCTACTAGGCCTGCAATATTACCCCTTTCTTACCTAAAGTACACACTTTGGATATTTGAATGCTATATATTTTATATGCATATGCACCAAAATATGTGTGTGTGTGTGTATATATATATATATATGTATATATGCAGAGAGGTTATTATTGTTGAGGATATTTTTATTTTTTCTTTAAAGATGGGACTGGATCTCTGTGGGTAACTGAATATGGAAACTCCTTCCACTAATATAGTGGGTACAGTAATTCCTTTATAATTTAGGGTCTTAGGTTGTTACTTAGAGCCCTGAGAAGTTAAGTGACTTGTCTGTAGTAACATAGATACTACGTGTCAAGGAAAGGAGATGAACCTACATCTTCCTGACACCAAGAGTGGTCTTCTATACATTATTTCATACTGCCTCTCCTAGACTCACGTGTCTATGTGCGTATATATGCATGCATATTAATAACATTTTGTTCTTAACACATTATTCAGGTACCCAGTGTGCATACCAGCAGTACAAATACATCCACAAACACATGAATAGTTCAAGTTGTGGCTCATGCAGTGTTCTGCACACAGTAAACATTTAATAAATGCTCACTAAATTCAATTCAGTCACACACGTCTTTAATAAAAATGTGCCAAGGAAACAGTCAAATTTGAGTTCTGACTGCCCAGAAGGAAAAGTTTTCCAGTGTCAAACACTGGAGAGCTTAGTAAAGGAGGATGTAGATCCTTCTCTTCAAGGGCTTTAAAGTTATACTTTAAACTCTACACTGCATTTCTTTTGTCTGGAATAGGTGAAGCGTGATCCTGCCTGGAGGTTTTGGAACAGACTCTCGGTGACCTCTCAAAGTCCCTTCTGGTCATATGATTCTCGTACTCTCCTGGAAGCCAGTCTGTAACTGTTTTATCTCAGTTACACGGCAGGACATTGAATGTAGTGTACTTACAGAAGGATTATAGGCACTCCTGAAGTATGCAGATATCAAAACAGATGACAGTCTGTTTCTTGTTCCCTTCCCCCTCCTCAAAAAAAGAAATGGCAGTGCACATGGAACAAACACTTACGGTATAAAATAGGAACACATATACTCTTATGGGTCATTTTGATACCTTTTGAAAGAATTTCTCCACGTGAATTAGAGAACATATTTATTTATTTAACGTTCCTAAGTGCTTTCAGTATGCTCGATACGCATGTAGAAAGAGAATCTTGAGGCTAAACTGTACTTAAATTTTATAGAATTTTTCAGTATCATAAAAACAACTCTCCTTTATCTTTCTTCCAAGCATGCACAGGATAATATTGCAGAATGACTTGTGAGTTATTTTCAAAGAATTGTCTATGAAGAAGGAAAGCAGGGATTCAAATGGTTTACCATCTACCAAATGACTGAAGTGTGGTAATTATAGACTGATAAAGAGATGGGTTTTCAAAAATACAATAAAATTCTATCCCATCTTAATATTAGGGACAATTTCTAACTCTTTTTTATCAATATCTGAGTGTTTCAACTTCAAAGATGGTGATGATGATGGTGGTGGCAGCAGCGGCAGTAATTTATATATTGAATTTAGGGTTTACAAAGCTCTTTCCTTAAAAAAAAAATTGTGAAAAAAGTCACAAAGTGTTGTTATCCCCTTTTAACAGGTGAGCTAAGTGAAGGAAAAAAGGTTGGTTAATTTCTCAGGGCTACATTGCTAGGAACCAAAAAAACCCTGTTCTGCTAACTTCAAATCTAATGCTCTCTCCATTTCATCCTATTATTTCCAGAGCTTAGCCAGTATTCTTATACAGAAGAGTAAGGCTTGCCAGTCAAAGTATGAAATGCTAAAGATACATGTAGACATTTTGGGGAGATGTAAAGGGTCTGGACCTGATTTCTTAAGTGTGGGGAGCTTCTACTCCAGAATGGCAACCAGAAACATTGAGACTTGCCCCTACTCACACAGGTAGTTTGTGTCTACTGCACTGTGTCATATGTGTATGTCTACATACATGCATATCCATAGAAAAGAAGAAATGCATTCTTTCTTCATTAGCTCTTACTTAGGCTTCTGATATTGAAAGTGGTAAGTAGTCACTTTCAAATTCCTGAAGCATTTATTAGGGATTTGAGATATACAAGTTGTCGCAAAAGTCTTAGTGCAGCGTTAAGCTTTACTAGCTTTGGGACACACATACAAACATGTGTGTATATGATACACACACTTGTGTATATTTACATATGTGTATATGTATCGAATAGAGCAACAAATATGCTAATCATGTGTTTGGGGGAAAAGAAATTAGTACCAAAAGGAAGGACAACAACATATTTAGAAGTATACCGTATGGAAGGGTGCCACTCATGTTGCGTTATGAGGTAGTTGCTTTTACAGCCAAGCTCATGATGCCTTATTCTATATCTAATCTTCAGCTGAAGAATTCCTTCATAACTGTTCCAGACTGAAGCTTGCTTTTCTCTGAAGACAGAGTCAACTTTTGATTGGTGGAGGTTTAAGACTCGACATCATCAAAGCTAGGGATTAGTGGCTATATAGATCCACCAGTTCCTATGAGGCTGATTATTTATAGATCTCCTGGAGGCCATGGCAACACTCACTTGGTCCATTCAAACCTCTCACTCAGTTCATCTTGTCAATAGAGGATCCTTATTTACTAGGGTAAAAATAGGAACAGTTGAGTGAACTCTGTTGGTGGATAGGCTCTTGCCATAGGAAACAGACCGGAAAGAGAAAGGGATAGCTGGGTGGAATTTCCTCATTGGCCAAATTGGGACACTTGAATGTACAAAGTACCTCAGCAATGGAATAAATGGGAAAAGCATTGAATTCCACCAATTCAGGTTGAAATTCCTCCATTCCTTAGCAAATAGTGTTCATGACCCAAAAAAAATTAATAACCTAATGAGTGGTCTAACATCTGATAAGGTTCATTAGTGTGATCTTTAGTCTGAAAAAAGTATAAATTGTTACTGGGTTCACATTTGAAGACTTTCCAGTTTGGTAAGGCATACAAGTGTATAGCTTTCAGGAAACTGGTATCACCACTATGCCATTATGACTTTAGTGGAATGAAAAATATATATGTGTGTAAATATATAATACATATATCACAGACATATACTCATGTCTAATATATTGTACGTGTGCATAACATATACATGTATATCTGTACTGCGTGTGTTAATTATATACATGTATGGTACATCATGTATGTTGTATAACATGCACATAATGTGTATATACATCTGCACTGTAAGAGAAGAGATGTATTTGTAAATCTGTTCACATATACTATAGTATACACATGTATGCATATGTGTGTAATATATTCACTTCCACATTTATATATGTTATATGAACACATAGGGAAAGAAAGAATGTGAAATGAGAGCACAAAAACAACTACTTTATTTTTCTTGATGCCTAAAATAGGCATTGAAATTTGGATGCACTTGATTAGGGATTCTTAATCTGAGGTCAGAGGATAAATTTCAGGGGGAGGGAGGGTCTGTGAACTTGGGATGAGAAAAAGAAATCACATTTTTATTATCACTAACTTTTGACTAAAATATAGCATTTCCTTCAAATACTTAAAAATAGTATCCTTCACTAGGCTCCATCAGACTACCAAAAAGGTCCATGCCACGGAATAGGTTAAGAACTTCTATACTAGATTTTTTTTTTAATGCGTAAGTACATTTTTCTTGTTTATCCTTTATGTTTATAAAATTAGTATTATTCACTTTAATAGTAACATAGAAGTATATATTTAGTAGAAAATATATGTATAATATACATACATACACATATACACATACACACACACACACACATATANTAGAAGTATATATTTAGTAGAAAATATATGTATAATATACATACATACACATATACACATATACACACACACACATATATAATATATATATATATACACACATATATATTATATACATATATATATATATGATCCCTGGGGACAGGTTCCCCACCCCTGGACTATTTCATTTCTGTCTTTTATCACCAGGACCTAGCACCTAATAGACAGTCAACAAATTCTTGTTGCATTGAATTCTCAGTAACATACTAAATTTTAAAGGAAAAAAATTCACCAATTTTACTTAAAAACTTAAGCTAAATAGTTTAACAAATTGGTCACCTTGCTCTGTCCTAAAGAGTATATATACCACATTAAAAACCAAAGTCTTGCATTGCTCCCTGAAGATTTAGAGTTTTGTTGAACTGAACCATGACAGGCAGATAATTCCAGAAGCTAAAAGCTATCCTGTATAACCTTGCTTTTCCAAGTGAAAATTTGGTAATATTCCAATAAAAATTATAATAAAATCATTAATGTTAATGTATCTTCTCTACAGTTACCAATTGTCTGTTACTTGTATATTATATTATACTATAATTTATTGAAGGCTTCTGGCCAACAGTAGTAGCAAAAAAGTCTTAAGAGATGAGCCTCATGACAAGTGATTGAATTAAATAAATGATTACTAAGCACCAGCTTTATGGAAGGCACAGTGCTAGGTACAGTTAATTCAAAGCAAATAATGAAACAGTCCCTGGTTTCAGGGGGTAATATTCTGTGAGGGACATAAAGCACAGATGCAGATGAAAAAGCAATATAGGGTATGAAACATGTGGCCTGCAGACCTCATGCAGCCTGCAACATTCCTGAGTGTGGCCCAAACCTAATTAAAATGTAATTGGAAAATATTTAACAAAATAAACAAAATTACAACAAAGCATAGATATTACATTTTAAAACTAAGTCCATCTGCGGCCCCCAGGGATCCTCATTATGGATTAGTTACCCATGTTTTTATTTGATTTTGATATCACTGCTGTAGTGAATAGAATTCTGGACTTGAGAGTCATGAAGACCTGGTAAATTTTGACTGGAATAATTACTAGCTATTTGACCTTGAGTAAGTCATGGATAAAGTACCTTTCCTAGAGTCAGGAAGACTTATCTTCTTGAGTTCAAATCTGGCCTCAGACAGTTTGTAGCTGTGTGACCCTAGGCAAGTCACTTAACCCAATTTGCCTCAGTTTCCTCATATGCATATGGTAAACCACTCCATTATCTTTACCAGGAAAACCCCAAATAGGGTCTTAAAGAGTCAGACAAACTGAGACAACTGAACAAGTCACTTAATCTCTCTGGAACTCAGTTTCCTCATCTGTCAAATAGAGGGGATTTATGACTTCTACAGTTCCTCCCTTCCAACTCTAAGTCTTATAAGCCTATTAAAAATTGAAGGTAATTTGAGAAGGAATAGAATTATTATTAAGGAAGCCTTCAGGTGGTCCTTGAGCTGAACCTTGAAGGAAGATGAGGATACTAAAAGGATTCAGTGAGGAAGAAGGTAGTAAATTCCAGTTATTTGCAAATGCATAGAGGCAGGTGACAGAATTTCATGTTTGGAGAACGACAGCTAGTGGTCAAGTTTGGTTGGAACATAAAGTAAAAGAAATACTGAGAGAAAAAAGCTGGAAAAGTAGGTTGCAGCCAGGTTGTGGAAAGCATTAAGTGTGGAGCTACAGAGTTTGTATTTGATCCTAAAAGAAATAAAACCCCTGAGGGCCCTGGAGCTGTTTATGGTCTGACCCATGCCTGAGAGAGATTACTTTGGTAGCTGTTTGAAAGACAAACCAAGTTGTGAAGAGACTATAAACAGGGAAATCACTTGATTGCTAATCCAGGAGGCCATCTGAGATACTATGGGGGTTTAAACTGGGATGGTGTCCATGTGGTTGAGGAAAGAGACTGAGCGCAAGAGATGCTGTTGCATTAGAATCACAAGGATTTTGCGATTGATTACCTAGGGGGTAGGGTGGGGGAGAAGAGTCATTGAGGATTCTGAGGTTATCGTACCTATTATTGAGCTGAATTGAATTGGCCACCCTTCCAACCTGAAGATCCTTTCAGAAACCCTCAGGTCTGGAAAATGCACTCTCCTTTCTTTTGTTGTCCCAAGGTTAATATAAACATCTCAAATAGCTTGTTGAAGGACTTTTTTTTGCAGAGAGAAGGTATCTATAGTTTAGAACCTTAAGAGTAAACTGGGATGTTTGTTGACCTGATAATAAAAAAAAATAATAATTTTTTAAAGACTCAGCTGGGGTCTATAAGAATTTCTGACGGTAGAATGAGAGAATAAAAAGGATCTAATGGATGTATAACCTTAACTGGTCATTGGTGCTTTTTTTTTTAATTTTTTTTTGTTCATTAATTTATTTATTTTTAGTTTTCAACGTTCACTGCCACAAAATTTTGAGTTGCAGATTTTCTCCCCATCTCATCCCTCCCCCAACCCCAAAACAGCGTGCATTCTGGATACCCTTTCCCCTAATCTGCCTTCCCTTCTATCCCTCTCCCTCCCACCTTATCCCTTTCCTCTTCTATTTTACTGTAGGGCATCATTGGCGCTTCTTGACAAATACTAATGTCATCCACCACCAAGAAAGTGATTTCACCCCCCCATGAAGGTACATTAGTATGTTTCAAGATGACAGTAGCAGTTTGGCAAATAGCCTTTCTGCCAAAGGAATTGCCTGCAAGTTGTGATCTATACGTGTGAAAAGAGTTCCATTCTTGCCTTTCATGAAATTATACACAGACCACTTAGACTGAGTTGAGGAGACCACAGCTAAATCATGCCACCCTAAAGAAAATTGGTCCTATTAGCCTGGCCGCAGGAAGTCTAAGGTGCCAGTGGTAAGCAGTAACCATGCCAATTTCCGTATATGTTTTTGATGCTGTGGGAATTGGCCTTAGCCAACTAACCCACTGAAGCTTTCCACCATGCTATTTCTGCCCTGATGTAGGGACAGCGTTCATCTCTCTTTATCTTGTAGTTGAATATGCTCTCTGTCTCAAGGGAATTTTGTCTTGGTTAACTTCAATTCAAGCATTTGTAAAATAAAAATCTTTATGTAACTCTTTAGAGACAAAGCTATATAAATGGAAAAGTTGTTTAAAACATAGGAAATGAGATTTGTGAAAATGCCACTGAGATTATGTCCAGTTTTGCACTTTATACTTTGCCTCCAAATGTGGAATTTTCAGGTATTCTTTATGGATGTATAAATCTTCTTAGCTTCCTTGCTGATACTTTTCCTCCATAAGTCTCAGTGTCTGTCACATCACACTGTTCTGCTTTCTCTGTGTACTTTCCTAAAAGACCACCCACACACCAATATGCTTCAGGGACTTTTGCACTTTCACCATATGTTAGAGCAAAAATGTGTTACATGATGAGGATAGCTTTTCTCGGGATTCTTAGAGGGTTTTTTTTTTTTTAAAGATTCCCAATTCCCCTCTACTACCACCACCCACCCACCCCCCTGCCAAATTGTTATTTCCTAATAATAAAAGAACATTTGGCAGAAGGAATATAAATAATTGTTTTGAAAAACAATTTAAGAATTAAACATGCTTAAGAAGTCAAAATGTAGTTGGAAACTGAAAGTATATAATGGTTATTCTTGAATATGATTGTTAGCAGTGTTAAGACTGAGTCTATACAAACTCTAAAAACTTCCTCTGTATCTCTTCCTACAAATACATCCTAGTTTTATTACCTCTTCACATATTCAGAGCACACAAACCAAAAGTCTGTCATGGTCTGCATGGTCCATGAAAATGGGATACATCCCACAATTGGTTTGCTCTCTTGTAGCCCACCAGATTATCTACAAATAGGCAGCCAATAATACTTGCCTTACCATACATTATCACTATTAGTTTTGATTTGCAGACAGAAATGCATCTCTTAACACACCCCAGAAAGTAGATTGTTGGGAGGAATCTGCCTGTGTTAAAAAGCTCGTGCCTTACACTCATAAGTTACATTAGATAGCTTATTGTATGAAAAAAAATAATCTTGTCCAAGAAAGTGCCAACCTCAGATAATTATACTAGTGCTACAGTGATAGGATGATTTAATAAATTCTGTGATCATTGTATTATCTACATGTAAATCCTAGAAATATTCAGAGTAGCAGAGTGATAGGGAACAATCTCTAGCAATGTACTTCACAGATGCCCACTGAAAATAAAAGGCAAATAGGATATTCATTTAGTGAATCCTTTCCTATCTGCAACAGCTTTGTCCTCACAGCCCCTAATGTTGTTCATTTGATTCTGCAGAGTAGGAACTTTTTAAAAAATTTGAGTAAATAAAAATTAATTTTGTTTGAAAAATATTTTAAATCCCTTGAAATAACTGAAGATACCATGAGGCGTCCCCAAATTGGGGTTGGACATTATAGGTGGCTCTTAAACATGATAATACAAGGAATTAAGAATTTTTAAAGACAGGAACATTCCACTGAAAAATTGCAAAGGGTCTGTTCTGCTTTTATCTCTCTTAACATCCTGGTCTTTCATAATTTTTTTCCTTTGTGTGCTTTCTTTTTAAAAATGTATTTATTCATTCTGAACTTAAATATAATAAGACAAAAAAATTCCCACGTACACAGCACCAGCATAAAAAAGGAATTATATAAAACCATGAATTTCTATATCACACTGTTTACTTTTTTTGAAAAACTATGTAATGAATGCTACACATCATTTTCAAAGCTACCTTGTTTTTCTGTGCTTCTTTCTAAGTTTTCTTTTGTTCTCTGCTGTGCATTTTGCATTTTTTTCTCCCTCTTTGCCTGCCACCCTAGAGAAAGCTACCATTACACATAAATATGTACATATGTAAAACCGTACTCTGCATACTTTCTTTTACCAGTTCTTTCTCTGTATGTGGATAGCACCTTCCTTCATAGGTTCTTGATAGTTGATTTGAGTATTTATAATGTTCAAAATGACTTACTCAAAGTTGTTCTTAGAACAGTATTGCTGTTACTGTGTACAATGTTCTCTTGGTTCTGCTCATTTCAGTCTTCATTATTTCATGCAAGTCTTTCCATATTTTTTTCTAAAATCAACCAACCAGTTCATTATTTCTTAAAGCCCAGTAGTGTTCCATCATTGTCGAATACCATAACTTATTAGCCATTCCCCAATTGATGGTCATCCCCTCAATTTCTAGTTCTTTGCCACCACAAAGAAAACTGCTCTAAATACTTTAGAACAGATAAGTTCTTTTCCTTTTTCACTAATCACCTTGGAAAACAGACGTGATCACGGTATTACTGGGTCAAAGAGTATGCAAAGTTGTATAACTCTTTGGGCATAATACCAGTTTGCTCTCCAAAATGGTTGGAGCAGTTCACAGTTCCACCAGCAGTGAATCCACATCCCTTCCAACATTTGTTGTTTTCCCTTTCTATCATTTTAGCTAATGTGATAGGTGTAAGATGATATCTCCAAAGTTGTTTTAATTTGCATTTCTCTAATCAGTAATCATTTCTCTAATCAGACAACAAAATCAAAGCTAGCTACGGTCTGTAGCTAGCTTTGATTTTGTTGTCTGAAAACTGCCTGTTCATATCCTTTGACAATTTATCAATTAGGGAATGACTTGTATTTTTATAAACTTGATTGAGTTCTCTTACCAGAAAGTTTTGATAATGACTAACTTGTAATGTAGTTTAAGATCTGGTACTGCTAAACCTCCTTCCTTTACAATTTTTTATTAATTCTTTTGATATTATTGATCTTTTGTTCTTCCAAATGAATGTTGTTATTTTTTTCTAGCTCAGTAAAATAATTTTTTGATAATTTAATTGGGATAACATTGAGTAAATAGATTTGTTTAGGTAAGACTGTCATTTTCATTATATTGCCTCTACCTCCCCATGAAAAATTAATATTTCCTGATTATTTAAATCTGAGTATAGTTGTATAAAAAGTGTTTTATAATTATGTCCATGGGTTCCTGGGTTTTTTTGCCTTTTAGTTCCTGGGTTTGTTCTGGTATACTTGAAGGTATTTTATACTGTCTACAGTTATTTTAAATGGGTTATCTCTTACTCTCTCTTCTTGCATGGTTTTGTTGGTGCTGTATAGAAATGCAGAAGATTTATGTGGGTTTATTTTATATCCTGTTACTTTCCTAAAATTATTATTTCCACTAACTTTTTAGTTGAATCTTTAGGATTTTCCAAGTACATCATATATTGTCTACAAAAAGAGATAGTTTTATGACCTCATTGCCTGTTCTGATTCCTTCCATTTCTTTTTCTTCTCTTATTGCTATTGCTAGCATTTCTAATACAATATTGAATAATATTGGTGACAACGGGCACCCTTGTTTCATTCCTGATCTTATTGGGAAGGCTTCCAGTTCATCCCCATTACAAATAATGCTTACTAATGGTTTTAAGTAAATGCTTTTTATCATTGTAAGAAAGAATCCCTTTATACCTGTGCTTTCATGTGTTTTTAATCTTTGGTTTTTTGGGGGGTTTTTGTTTTTGTTTTGTTTTGGGTTTTTTGGGGAGGCAATTGGGATTAAGTGACAGGGTCACACCACTAGTTAAGTGTCAAGTGTCTGAGGCCAGATTTGAACTCAGGTCCTTCTGACTCCAGGGCTGGTGCTCTATCCATTGTGTCACCTAGCTGCCCCAAGTGTTTTTAATAGGATCGAGTGTTGTATTTTATCAAAAGCTTTTTCTTCATCTATTGACATAACCATATGATTTTTGTTACTTTTGTTATTGTTATACTCAATTGTGTTAATAGTTTTCCGTGTATTAAACTATCCTTTCATTCCTGGTATAAATCCCACTTGGTCACAGTGTATATAATTTTTGTAATATATTGTTGTAGTCTCCTGTCTAGTATTCTATTTAGGATTTTTGCATCCATCTTCATGAATGAAATTGGTCTATAATTTTCTTTCTCTGTTTTTGTTTTTCCTGGCTTAGGTATCAATACCATGTTTTGTTTTTTGTTCTTTTTAATAAAAGGAGTTTGGTAGGACTCCTTCTTTGCCTATTATTCCAAATAATTTATTTAAGATTGGAATTAGTGAATTATCACTAGTAAATCCTTCTGGTTCTGATGAATTTTCTTAGGAAGCTCATTTATGGCCTATTCAATTTCTTTTTCTAAAATATTTATTTAGATACTCTGTTTCCTCTTCTGTTATTTTGGGCAGTTGATATTTTTGTAAATATTCTTCCATTTCATTTAAATTATTAAATTTATTAGCATATAATTGTGCAAAATAACTCCTTATAATTGCTTTGACTTCATTTTCATTAATGATATGTTCATCTTTTTCATTTTTAATACGAGTGATTTGATTTTCTTCTCTTTTCAAATCATTTCAGCCAATGATTTATCTATTTTATTGTATTTTTTCCATAAAACCAGCGTCTAGCTTTATTTATTAATTCAATGATTTTCTAACACTAAATTTTATTAATTTTACCTTTAATTTTTAAGATTTCCAATTTGGTTTTTAATTGGGGTTTTTTAATTTGTTCTTTTTCTAGTTTTTTTTGATTGCATACTCAATTGATCTATTCTTTTTCTCTTTTATTGATATAAGCATTTAGAGATATAAATTTTCTTCTGATTGCTGGTTTTGCTGATATATTGTCTCATTATTGTCATTCTCTTTAATGAAATTATTGTTTCTATCATTTGTTCTTTAACCCATTCTTTAAAATTAGGTTGTTTAGTCTCCAGTTACTTTTTAATCTGTGTTTTTGTGGTCCCTTGTTGAATATAGTTATTGCATTATGATCTGAAAAGGATGCATTCAATATTTCTGCTATTGTGCATTTAACTATAAAGTTTTAATGTTCTAATGGATGGTCAGTTTTTGTAACCACTGAGAAAAAGGTGTATTTCTTTCTGTTTCCATTCAGTTCTCTCCAGGTATGTGTCATATCTGGTTTAGCTAAGATGCTATTCACCTCCTTAACTTCTTTCGTATTTATGTTTTGGTTAGATTTATCCAATTCTGAGAAGGAAAGTTCAAGTCCCCCACTGCTGTATTTCCACCTCAATTCATTTAATTTTTCCTGTAAAAATCTAGATGCTATAGCATTTGGTGCATATCAATTTAGTATTGATATTGCTTCATTTTCTGTGGTACCTTTAATAACGTAGTTTCCCTGTTTATCTCCTCTGATTAAATCTATTTTAGTTTAATTTTGTCTGAGATCATGATTGCTTTTTTTTACCTCAGCTGAAGCATAATAAATAATAAATTCTACTCCAGCCCTTTATTTTAACTCTGTGTGTATCACTCATTTTAAAATGTTTCTTTGTAAACAACATATTGTCAGATTCTGATTTTTAATCCATTCTGCCATCCATTTCTATTTCATGAGTGAGTTCATCCTATCCTATTCACATTCAAAGTTACTATGTTTCCTCATTATTATCCTTCTTACCATCTCTTTTTACCCTATCCCTCCTCATATCTACAATTTACTTGTAACCACTCCCTCCATAATCTGCACCATTTTAAAGAATCACTCCCTTGGCCTCTCCCTTTACCCTCCTATTCCTTAATCTACCCACCCCTCTAAGAACCCTTCCCTTGTCCTCTCCCCCCACCCTCCTACTTCTTGATCTACACATCCTTCTAAGAGTCTTTCTCTTTATCCTTTCCCCTCACCCTCCTGTTTCTTGATAAATTTAGAAAACTTTTATACCCTTCTAGATGTATCCGTTATTTCCTCTTTAACCCAGCTCCAATGAGAAAAAGGTTCCAGCTCTACCGGCTCTGCACCCCCACCTGCTTCCACGGTAACAGTTCTTCCATTGACCCCTCATTTGTGTGAGATAATTGCTCCATTTTACCTCTCCCTACCCAATTTTATTTTTTAGAATCATCCCATCATAATCAACTCAACTCCAAGTCTTCTATCTCTGTGTGCTCTTTCAAACTATCCAAGTAATGATAACTTTTTGTGTGTTTGTTTGTTTTGCTTTTTGGTAAGGCAGTCGGGGTTAAGTGACTTGCCCAGGGTCACACAGCTAGGAAGTCTCAAGTATCTGAAGCTGGATTTGAACTCAGGTCGTCCTTCTTCCAAGGCTGGAGCTCTATCCACTGCTCCATCTAGCTGTCCCAATATATCTTTTTTTTTTTTTTTAATGATAACATTCTTCAGAGTACAGATATAACATTTTTCCACATAAGAAATAAACAGTTTGATCTTAAGTATCTTATAATTTGCCTTTAATGTTTACTTTATGTTTTTATCAGATTTTCCATTGAGTTCTGGTCTTTTTGTCCCAAACACCTGAAAGTCTTCAATTCATTAAATGTCCTTTTTTTTTTTTTCTTTTTTCCATTTAGGATTCTGCTCAGCTTTGCTGGGGAAGTTATTCTTGGTTGCAAACCCAGCTTCTTTGCTCTTTGAAATATAATGTT
>NW_020954720.1:8909551-8914024 GCF_900497805.2 Vombatus ursinus
AAAAGAAAAGAAAAGAAATATAATGTTCCAAGCCCTTCATTCTCAATGTAAAAGTTTCTAAATCTTGTGTTATCCTGACTTTAGCTCCACAGTATTTAAATGGGGGTTTTTGTTATTGTTGTTGCATGTGGTATTTTCTAATTAACCTGGGAACTTTGAAAATTGACTGTGGTGTTCCTCTGAGTCTTTATCTTGGGATCTCTTTCAGGTGGTGATCAGTGGATTTTGTTTTTTCCTATTTCTATTTTATCCTCTCATTCTAGAACTTCAGGAACAATTTTCCTTAATTATTTCTAATAATATTGTATCTTGACTCTTTTTTTTTAGAATTATAACTTTCAGATAATCCCGATGAGGTTTAGGGTTGCTGGGAACCCTGAAATGTCAGGGTACAGGGTGAGTCTGCCTGAAAAGAATTCAAACACTCAAACTTTCTTCCAATCAAAGTGGCAAGGTTTATTGTAACACCAGTTGGAGTAGGTGAGGTTCCTAGTGAATCTACACCTTGATGGGGGTGAGGCTGATGCTTATATACAAAAAGGAAAGTGAAGGAAAGGACAGTGAAAGGAAAGTCAAGTGAGCTAATTAGGTGATCTAGGTGTTGGCAGTGATCTGGACTGCTGAAATGGATAGGAAAATTCAGGGTCTGGGTTGCTTTCAAAGACGTGGTCTTTTCGTTTTAGGGGTCCAGGTCCTATCACCCTCTCAGTCCAACAATTCTTATATTGTGTCTCCTTGATCTGTTCTCTAGGTCAGTTGTTTTTTTCTAAGAGATGTTTCACATTCTCTTCCACTTTTTCATTCTTTTGATTTTGTTTTATCATTTCCTAGTATCTTATGTCATTAGCTTCCCCTTGCTCAATTCTAGTTTTTTAGGAGTTATTTTCTTCCTTATGTTTTTAAATTTCTTCTTCCAATTGGTTGATTTTCTTAGATTGCTTTTATTTATTTTCCTAATTTTTCCTCAACCTCTCATTTGATTTTTAAAGTCCTTTTTAAGCTCTTCCAAAAGCTCTTTTTGGACTTATTTCCTATTGACATTTTTCTTTGAAGTAGGAGTGACTTTTTAAATTTTATTATCTTCTTCTGAGTATGAACCCAGATCTTCCCTTTCCCCATAGTAACTATCTATGGTCATGCTCTCTGTCCTTTGCTTTCTCACTTTTTTAGTGGCTTATTATTATAGTCAGGTTCTAGTCCTGAGTTGTAGGGATGATGCATCAGGCTACAGGTTTTTTGTACTGTTGTTTTCTGAGCTCTGTGACCTCAAGCAGTCCTCTCTGCTTTTGAGCCACAGTTAGTACCCCAAGCCACACTGTCACCAAAAATGCTCTTGCTTCCTGCAATTCCTCCCAGGGCTGCAAATTTCAGCTCTCCCCTCTGCCCTGGAAGTGAAACCAGGAACTTTGCTTTCCTCCAAGTGTCCACAGCCAGCCAGGTCCCTGCCCCTCCGCTCCCCCACCCACTGGACATGTGCTCCATCCTCCTCACCCTCAGCCACAGCCTGTGGCCCAGGACCAGGTCTGGTCAGCACAGCTGGGCCTGACAGTGGCAGGTCCTTTGATCTTCTCCTACTCAGCTAACCAACCCGCAAACTGCCAGTGAGGTGAAAGTTCCTAAAGCCAGCACCCGATACCCCCAGGACTTGTTTGTTGATTCTTTGGAGCCTGCCTGGAGGTGTTTGCACCTCAGTGGGGCCAAATCTCTGCACCTGGAGGTTGGATCTTTCCTAAGATCCTTCCAGGTTATCTTAGTAAGATAACTGCTTTATCCTGACTTTTAATTATTTCTGCCTCTCAAACTTCACTCTGAGATGATATTTTACCATGTCTGTGGGAGACATTGGGAGAGCTTGGTATTTCCTGTCTTATTCCTCCATCTTGCCAGAATCCTCTCCCTTCGTAATTTTTCAATTAAATAGTTTTGTTTTGGGGAATTTTGTTGTTTGCTATTTCTTTCCTGGTACGTCTACTGGCTAATTAGTTTCCCTTTCCTTTTTGCCAAATCAGATCTTCCAGTAATTTAAAGAACCGTTTCCATATTCACCTTTTCCATGAAGCCTTCCAAAGGTGATCTTTAGTGTGTTATCCTTTTCCTCAGCAGCACTCATTTTATGTACATGGGAAGTAGGCCAGGTAATGGGACAGGAACCGGGATTCGAAAGATTTGATTCCTGGTTTCACCACTTAGCTGTGTCATTTGCTTCTCTGACCTAAGTTTACTCTTGTGTAAAATGGGAATGATAATACTTGCACTACCCTCCTTCATGAAATTGCTGTGATGCTCAAATGAATGTGTGTGTATACACATACCATTTTTAACTCTATGCCTTTATATAGAAATCCTACCTCTTATCAGTGCTTTCCTTACTATCACATGCTCGCTTTTAAACATTTTTTTCCCATGAAATTTATGTGCCTTGCTTCTTTAATTGGGCTGTCAGCTCCTCAGGGAAAGGAACGAAATCCTCAACTTCTTTTGTATCTCCCCACATTACCTAATGCCATGTCAGGCACTCAGTAGGCATTTAATTAATGCATGATTAATGATTCAACTTCTTTATGAAATTTACGCTGCTTTTGCTCTAGTGATTAAGATATTTTTCATATTGTGAATATGTGATAAACTGAGACATAGTTTTCAGCTCCTTCAGAGTCACAGGAAATAGTTGTCACTTATGTGCCTTAATGCACAAAGTATGCATGACTGATATAATAATCTTCTGAGAACCTCTATGAGAAGCCATTAAGAAAAAAGATGCTTAATTAGTGATTATCAGAAGTCAATCTGCTGGAAAAGCAATGTTTTAGGTAAAATGCCATTTTGTCATGTGGGATATGTTTATTAGACACATGCACATAGGAAGAAAGAGTCAAAACCATGCAAAGTGCACAGATAGGTAAGATTTGCATTGGCCAATTTTTAAAAAAAAAGTAAAACGAGGTCAGAATGGTTCTCACCACCAATTCATAGTAGCTGGCTTTTACTACTTTACACAGTGGATAGAGTGCTGACCCTGGAGTCAAGAGAAACTGAGTTCAAATCCAACCTCATACTTTGCTTTACTAGCTGTGTGACCCTGGGCAAGTCACTCAACCCTGGTTGCCTCAGTTTCCTCATCTGTAAAATGAGCTGGAGAAGGAAATGGCAAACCACTCCAGTATCTTTGCCAAGAAAATCCCAAATGGAATCATGAAGAGTTGGACAGGACTTCAATTCTTGAAGATTTCCGTAGACCTACTTTTAATAGGTAGAAGCTAAGTTTCCGTGATGTAAAGCCATAGCATTGTAAGTTTTGAAAAGATCTGTGGGATCATTTCTGGTTGAACCCCTTCATTTTATAGAAGAAGAAACAAAAGGATGGAGGGGTTGTGAATGAGTCATGATCACAAAGCTCATTAGTAACAGATGTGGAATTAGAGCCCATGTCTTCTGACCCTAGGGTTATTCCACACTGTAAATTGATATGGTATCAAACTCTCTCAAGGACCTAGAAGAATTAAAGCAATGTCCTAGCCTAACAAGCATCACCTAAACTAATACATATATTCTCATGATCAGGAAAGAAGGAAGTTAATATAGTGGATGGAGCACAAATAGACCCTTTTAGTTTGACTTCATAAATTCAGCAACTTTTATTAAGCGCCTACTGTGTGCCAAGGGCAGAGCATGTATCGGCATGGTTAGAGGCAGCTAGCTAAGTGGTATAGTGGAGAGAGTGCTGGACCTGAAATCAAGAAGATCTGAATTCAAATCCATTCTCAGATATTTCCTAGTTGGGTGGACAAGTCGTATAACCTCTCTGTGCCTCAATTTCCTCATCTCTAAAATGGGGGTAACAACAGCATCTATCTCCCAAGGCTGTGGTGAGAATTAAATGAGATAATATTTGTAAAGCACTGGTTATCTTTAAAGCACTATATTTAAGTAGCTATTGTTAAATATATTTTTATTATTAGATTTTAGATTTGATATTATTGTTAAATATATTATTATTATTAGATAAGGGATATCTAATGAAAAGCCTGGATCTTACAGGCTGTTTTGGGATAAGAAACAAACACTGATAACTGTATCATGAACTTTATTTTTTTTTTTTTAAGGACATGAGAGAGATATAAAACATAATGGTAAGTGAGGTCCAAGGAGAAAGCTCCCTTTTGGAAACTTATGAAAGGCTTCTTCAAGGAAGTATCATTTGAATTGGGAATTAAAGGATAGATAAGAATTCAGAAAAGTAAAGAGGAGTAGAAGAAGGATTACAGTTATACTTAAAAGATCAACCACATATAAAACGTAAGAAGAACATAATGCTCTGCCTTGCTCATGCCAAATAAAATCTATCAGTTCCACAATGACTACTTTTGTGAGCACATTAGCCGTAGAAAGTGTTCTACATAGGTCTTATAATTTACCTTAAAGTTAGCAGTTCAAAGGAAAATAAGAAAAAAAAATACAAACGGGGCTTCATTG
>NW_020954720.1:8914041-8946762 GCF_900497805.2 Vombatus ursinus
CAAAAAAAAAAAACAGAGAGGAAAAGCTCAGAAATCAATCATATACCCTTTTTTTTTTTCACTAGCCATCAATTTATTTTACCCTAATGTTTTGAAAGATCTGTGGTTTTGCTGGTGTAAATTAGACCAGCCAGAGATAAACTCCACTGGTACAAGTCTTGGAAAGTCACCTCTGTGCCATATTGTGTCATTGAAGTAGATTGTTGGTGCAGGCATTTTATTATAAGAAGTTAATATAGAGTTTTTTAAAAAGTAAATTTTTAAGAAAGGATCTTTAGTGTCCTGGATAAATCCTTCCTGGACAATTTATGGAAAGCTATAAATAAAAATCACACCGAATGAGGAGGTGGGGGTGAGTTCTGATCTCTACCTATAGAAAGAACCCATACCAATGAGATAAGTGATTTATTGAAGAGAAATGATTCATTCATTTTCATTCATAGAATAAAAGGAACCTCAAATCAAACAAGTAACAAAGTCATTTCTCTCCTAGAATAAATAATAGAATCTAGATATCTATAAATATTAATAATAACATTTTTATAGTGCTCTAAGGTTTACAAAGTATTTTACATATGTTCACTTGTATGATGAACTTTGATCTTAGACTCAATGGTGAGAGGAATAGATCTTAGTTGTCATCTAGGCCAACTTCCAAATATTACAGATGAGGAAAATAAGGGCCAGGGAAGTCAAGTGACTTGACCAGGGTCCCACAGATATTGAATGGCAGTGCTAGGATCCAGACCTCGGTCTTCTGTTGCCAAATCCAATATTCTTTCTACTACAACCTTTTATATATATGTATACATAGAAAGGTTTCCCCATACAGGCCATCATTCACTGTATTCCTCTCTGCTTCTTGTTTTTCATGCCCTGTGCTTCCATTTTGCTGACACGCTCCTCTTGGCTTCCCTATTTATTGGAACATTTGTATCAGTAGTACTTTGGTGCAGCATCTTTTAGGAGAAAGCACAAATCTGGGAATTGGGAGACTTGTCTCTACAACTAACTAGTTGTGTGACCTTGGCCACCTCTTTGGGTGTCAGCTTCTCCATCTATAAAAAAAAGTGTCTGGACCAGATATGTCCAAGGTTCTTTCTGTTGGGGTCTAGGAGTGCTAGAAAATGCAAGAGTACAGGGCAGAGGTTGGCCTCAAAAGAATTTGACCACTCAAGCCTTCTTTCAATCCATTTAGTGAGTTTATTAAGATACTGCTTGGGTGGGCAAGATTCCTAGTGAGTCTGCAGTATCTGTGACGCCAATACAAGTGGGCCAGTTTTTAAGAATCTGGGCAATTTAATGTGGATAAAATTGGTATTTTTATATAGAAAGACTGTGAGAAAAATCTGGATGGGATCAAGGAGTGGCAAGTAGCCAGGGGTGAGCCAGGTGCAGATACTGAGGGCCACAATGAAAGGACAGTTAAAAGGATTATACTGGGATGGGCCTGATGCATCAGGGAAACTCCAGGAACTTGGTTGCTGAAATTTGTGGGAAAGTTCAAGGGCTTTTCAGGGGTATAGGTCCCATCCTCATCACCTTCCAGAGCTAACGTTTCAGAAATCTACAGCACTACACACTCAGTGTGCTTTACAGGGATCCAACATACAGTACAGTTTCCATGAAATATATTGCATAGTGAAAGTGGAATCTCCCTCTGTGTGTGTGTGTGTGTGTGTGTATAACAACACATCTTTGATTACATATCTAGGAGAATTTGCATATTAAATAGATAAAGCAAATCATTGAGTATTAATAGTTCTTGTACATGACTGTTGCCCGATATATAAATTACCTACTTGAGAATTAGAGGCGTTTTTGTTTTTTTAAACATGTACTCCACATGGAGACCTGTAATAACTCTGAGATGTCCTATGGGTAATCTTATATGTATTTTAGAGAAAAATATATACTCACATTTGAACTACTATAAAATGTTGCTTCTTCTAGCATAAAAACCTGTAAATGATTCCAACTGTGGGACAGATGGCCATTATTTTATATCATCAGCTAGGGCAATCAAATATTTAATGTATTGATTATAACTTCTCTGAGAAGGGAAAAGGTGATTACACAAACTCTGGTCTTTGTAAAGCCAATATTCTTGATTAATGTTGCTGGCCAGATAAACTATTTGCAAATTATTTTATCGTTTTCCACAAAAATGACTTAAGTTATGATTGATCTTCTCGGGTTAAGAAAGGAGGATTAGGTAAGTCTAACCTTGCCAGATGTATACTGGGGAAGGCAGTCTAATAGAAACATAGATGAAAACAGTCTGTTTTAGCATTGTAGAACCTTAGGGTTTACAATTCTTGGAATGCTAATGCCTCATTCTTAGACTCCTTATGACCCTATTTGGGGTTTTCTTGGCAAAGATATTTGAGTGCTTTGCCATGTTCTTCTCCAGCTCATTTTACAGATGAGAAAACTGAGGCAAGCAGGCTTAAGTGACTTGCCCAGGGTCACACAGCTAGCAAATGTCTGAGGCTGGATTTGATCTCAGGTCTTCCTGACTCCAGGCCACACACTCTATTCTCTGTGCCACCTACCTGCCCCATTCTTACCAAGGAATTAATTCCTACCTGACCTTCATGGAGACCAAATTTAAGTTCCCCTCTGAGAAGCTTTGCCTGAACACACTGTCCCAGAGTAATTTTCCTCTCTTTTGAGCTCCTATTTATTTATGAAATATTCTACAGTTGTAATTTATGAAATATTTATGAGTTTATGAAATATTCAGCTACAATTTGATCATTCTGTCACAGTGGCACAGAGTGGATAACTAGTGTTTTAATAGAGTTACTGCATCAGATTTAGATTAGCAATGTATTTCTTGCCTTTTTTTTACATTTTTATTTTGTTATTAAAACAAATATTAGTAAAACAAAACAAAAAAGCCTGAAAAAACCCAGCAGTATTTGTCAGTATTTAAAATATGTTCCCTTTTATTGTTATTTTTTGAGTAATGATAATAGTTAGACTCTACATATAGTATGTTAAGGTTTGCAAAATGCTTTACAAATAATATTCTCATTTTTATCCTCACAACAACCCTGAAAGGTGAATGCTATTATAATCCCCATTTTACAGATGAGGAAACTGAGGCACAGAGAATGACCTGTCACATAGTCTTGAAGCTGGATTGAAACACAGATCTTCCTTATTTCAGGTTCAGCATCTACTGTAGTACCTGGCTCCCTAATTATTTGTATAATATCATGTCCTGAACTAGATTATAAGCTTCTTAAGGTTAAAGATTATTCTATCAAAGACCTCTCCAGGAGACATTTTCTGGCTGAATTATTATAGAGTCCACCTAATGAAAGAGAAGGAATATCCAAAAAAAATTATGTCACTTGCATCACCAAAAAGGTTTGGGCCATCTCAAGTGTTAAGGAACATAATGACCACAAATGAGTTAATACTTAAAAAAAAAAAAGTTAAGCCTTTGTAAATAAGTAGACTTGCAGTTATATGGGATGTGAGATGTTTGAAACAATTACAGAATACCGTCCTAATTAAGAATTCAGTTGGTCTCTTTTATACCCTGAAAAGTAAAGTCCTGGACATATAACTAATCAGGAATGCAATAAGCTGGATCATCAGGAGTGTAAGTTGCTAACTCAGTAAGCCTTGTAGAATGACCTGAAAGAACTCAATAAATGTTAATTGACTGCATAAGCAAAAGTTATGTTTTTTGGGTTTCATTTTCTCTGCAAGGTACCTGGCCTTTAGAATTATGGCTTGGACTATATTTAATGAAATTCAATTTCCATTAAAGTCTGTTGATTTCATGAGCTTTCTTTTCTAAACTGCTTACTCTTTATCTGGGAAAATAGGTTGCTGTTTTGTTTTGTTTTATTTTTCCTAAAAACGTCTCTACTTTTACTCCCAGTTCAAAGTTTCACTTGTCTAGCCAAGGAAGGAAGGCATCATTCCATACCTTTTTAGAACTTAAATGGTTTATATAGTAGAAATTTACTTAAATCCAATGTACATTTATTGATCTCCTACTCTACACTCAGAAACTCTTACATACTTGACTCTATAAGTACTATTAATATTAGAAACTTGGTGAATTTCTCAGAAAAAAAAAAGCCGAGGTATCATAATAGTGCCAAATATAATTTTCTGGTTGATGAACTGAGCAGAGGAATTGATACTGTACCCTGGAGTTCTCATTAGAAAGAGCACTCATCTAGGAATCAGAAGACCCCAGCTCAATCCCCAGCTTCACCAATGGACATCTTTTGGGAATTAACCTCCCAGAACCTGTTTTCCTCATCTACAAAATGGGAAAAATAACAACTTTCCAGCCTCTCTCAAACATCTCATACTCACCTACTCATCTCAAAGGATTCTTCTGAGGATCAAGTGAGGTAATATATATCAAGATGCAATGTAAATTGTAGAGTCTCATAGGATATTATGATTATTGTTCAATTGTGTCAGTCGTGTCTGACTTTTCGTGACCCCATGTGGGGTTTGCTTGGGAAAGATACTGGAGTGGTTTGCCTTTTCCTTCTCTAGTTCATTTTACAGATGAGGAGACTGAGGCAAGCAGGATTAAGTAAGTGACTTGCCCAAGGTCACACAGCTACTAAGTATGTGAGGCTGGGTTTGAACTCAATGAAGATGAGTCTTTCAGATTCCAAGCCCAGGGCTCTATCCATTGTACCACCTAGCTGCCTTGGATGTTATGATTAGATCGTTATTAATATGGGGCAGTGGCTGGAAGGTTCTATTCAGGGTTAATGCCAATAATGGACCAATATAAGATGCCGTTATAATAATAATGATGGCTCACACTATTGCTCCAGTCCACTCTCTAAGAATCTGTGTTTCTAATAAAGTGCACATTTGCATTAATAAAAGAAATTTTTTACCAGGAGCTTCCTGCTCCAGTGAAATTAGAGGACCTGTCCCCTAACCCCAATAATTCTTTAAGAGTTACAGAGCCTTTTCCTCACCACAACCCAGTGAGGTAAGTGGGACAAATAGTAGTACCGCTGTTTTCCAGGTGAGAAAACTGAGGCTCAAGGAAGTTTAGTTACTTGCCTAGGATCACAGAGCTAACAAGTGTCAGAGCCAGAAATCAAGCCCAGGTATCCTGACTCTGATTCCACTCTAAGGTGATATTAGAAAGAATCAAGTTTATTGCCTATCTTCTCCAAGGTGATTAGATGACAGTGGCCAAACTATGATAGACTATCATTTTATGAGGTCATTTCAATATTTTAATTCAAGTGTTATTATTTTTATTGCTCAGTTGTGTTTAAACCTTTGTGACCCCATTTGGGGTGTTCTTGGCAAAGATACTGAAGTGATTTGCCATTTCCTTCTCCAGTGGATTCATTTTGTCAGACAATCAGAGGTCAAGTGACTTGCCCAGGGAGGCTGGATTTGAACTCAGGTCTTCCTGACTCCAAGCCCAGTGTTCTGTTCACTGAGCCACCAGCGTTGAGGTTATATGAGCTAACATCCCACTTTCAGATGACAGGTAGATTGGATTTTGTTGTTGGTTTTTGTTTATTGCTAATGAGAAGCTGCATATTTTTTAGAAAGCACATTGAATTTGATTTTAGGAGACAGGTGATCAAAGGACCAGATTGAGAACTCACTCAAAGAGACATTAGAGATCATCTGATCCAGTACATCTCAACATTTTTTGTCCTTTGAACCCTTCATCCAAAAACAACATGTTGTGAACCTCTAGGGTAATTTAACAGAATATTCAGAATATTATTTATGCTTATTTACTGATTAAAACACCATTAAAGAATTTTTCATGAAAATTCCTTGGACCGTCTTTGGAAACCTAAAAGGGGTTCACAAAATATTAAATTAGAACCTCCATTCTAATCCAGTCCTCTCATTTTACAGGAAAGGAAACTGAGACCCACAGAGATGACATGTTATGTACAGCATCACACTGGTCTAAGTGGTAGAGTCAGGATTTGAACCCAGGTCCTGTGACTCTCAATCCAGCTTTCTTTTCACCACATTACAATTGATGAAACCCACTTAAGTCATAGACTGCACATACAGAATATTGCAGACATTGTCAGACACAATTTCTGTGTCATATGGTTTTGCTTAGTTGTTTCTCTTTCTTATAAGGAAGTATTCTAAGGAGGAGGCAGAGTATTGGGAAGCTGCTGTAGTGTTAAAATAAAAAAGTACCATTACGGTATTTTTTGAACAAAGAGTATTAGGTCAGGAGTCAAGACGTTTGAGTTCTAGGCTTAACTTTGCTTAGCCTCTTTGGGTCTAGTTTTTCTCATCTGTGGCAGTTTGAGATTAGCCTATGATTTTATTATAGCTACTTTCCACCATGTTCCCCAAAGGCAAAGTTAAGCAAACTTTGAAGACAGGTACCTGTGTAGATGAGGAGAGGCAGGCAGATGTTTCATCTTCAGCTGCATTAATTTTTCTAAATTTAAATACAAGGTCCCCCAAGGTGACCTACGATCTGCTTCTTCACAGGAGAAGAAAATACCAGTCTGTTGGTGATTGGAGACAGACGTTTCATTTCACTCCTACCAAAAAAAAAAAAAAAGAAAGAAAAAATTAAGGAGAGACTTGCCAATTGGTTCTACTTGGTCTTATTATTTATATTTCCCTGTGCCCGTCATAAAAGTGTTTCAATAATTTATGTAAGTCTTAAGTACGATATAGCTAACTGGTATCATTCAGTGCTCTTTAATAAAGTAAACCTCTGGTGTAAAATTGTCCTTGCTAATGATCGACATAAAATAGATGGAGGCATGTTTTTGACTGTCACTTCTAAGTTGATTATGTAATTGAGTTTAGAGGGAGCATTTCATTAGACTTGTGCATTCAGAGCATTTTGTATGTTTCTTGTATTTTAAACAATGAATGAGGTAGATGCGTATTATCACATTGTTCCTCTTTGTGGATTGTGCTAGGCCGTACCTCATAGCTATATTTACCTTATTATTTTGGTATTTTGGAATTTGGATTCTTTTGGTATTTCAGGAACAAGATAATTTGGACCATTTCCAGGAAGGATTCACCTTAAACCAAATGATGCTTTATAATAAATGGCATTCTAGCAAAGTCTGATTGTGGGCATATTTAATGTCCTTCTCACTGTGATAACAGAAATAACTTTGTTTGACAACCTTTGAATTACTAATATCAAGTGACACATAAAACAGAGAGATGGATACTTATCAAAGATCACTTTGCTGCTGTCATGGACAGTATCTTATGCTGACTTCAACAGCTAGAAAGATTCCTCCTATAAAGTAAGATCTTCACCATGATTCTTTCTGCAGATGATTTTACTTACCTTTCCCTGAAAATGCCATATACATTCCCACCTTTTTTCATACCACTCTACCTACATAGGAGTGCCAATACCCCCAAATCTCAAACCCACTGTGGATACACTTTATTTTTATTTTATTGGGCTAGGCAATGGGGTTAAAGTGACTTGCACAGGATCACACAGCTAGTTAAGTGTCAAGTGTCTGAGGCCGGAATTGAACTCAGGTCCTCCTGACTCCAGGGCCAGTGCTCTATGCACTGCGCCACCAAGCTGCCCCCCACTCTCTGTCTTTCAAGGCCCAATATTAAATGTCAGCTCTTCCACAGACTTCCCTGATCACCCTCATCCCAGTTCAAAGTGAGCGCCCAATGTTTCATTTGTTTTTCATCTATTCCTCCATTCTACTTTGTACTATGCACATTTGTGTAGATGTCTTGTCTTTCCTATGTGATTTCCAACTCCTTCGAGGTTCAGTTCAGTCGTTTTTCAGTTTTGTCTGACTCTTTGTGACCCCATTTGGGGTTTTCTTGGCAAAGATACTGGAGTGGTTTGCCATTTCCTTCTCAAGCTCATTTTTTACAGATGAGGAAACTGAGGCAAACAGAGTTAAGTGTCTGAGGCTGGATTTGAACTTATGAAGATGAGGCTTCCTGACTCAAGGCCCAGCACTCTATCCGTTGGGCCACATAGCTGCTTTCCTTCAAGGTTGGGACCATCCTTATAATACCCACAGTGTCTGGCACTGTGCCTGACACTCAGTCAATCCTAATCAAGTGAATGAATGTAGGATTGTTCTGGCAGTGAATCACTTTAAAACATAATCCATCAGAAAATTTAAATATATATTTTCTATGTAATATGCATATGAGAAAGTCAAAAGCCACCACTAATCTGCCAGTTCCTTTGTTTCAGTATTATGAATGTCTTCAGTGGTGACAAGATTATTTACAAAGAATGTAATATCTCATATGGAGTGCACATTTTAATAGAAGCATCATATTTGATCCACAATGGTATAGGTATCTTCTTATCTGTTTGCAAACAATACTCTTAGTCAACTTCTAGTCTAAATTCATTATAAAAGTTTGCTAATAGATCCAGTCATGGCTGATGGCATGAATAATGTACATTTTCCTCCTATGATAATCTTTAAACTCTGTTGCTTTATAAACCAAACAGGCAACCTAATGCTTAGCACTTGAAAAAAGGTTTGTTTGTTTTTTTAAAGAAAGAAAATGAAAAATAATCTTGTGACACGCTTAATCGCAGTTAGTTTAAATAAAGATCTGCTATCTCACAAGTCTGTCCAGAAATGGGTTGTGTGTGTGTGATATTTACCCTACACATGACTGTGTAGGTGAGATAAATTGGCATTCAGTTTTTTTAAATAGTTCTTGGAAGACACAAAATGTATTGTCTCAACTACATATATTGTTTTATTTTGGGAGTTTTGATTCATATGCAAAGAAATCAAAGGAAAATTAGAGTTTGAATATATTCTAGAATTGTGCTATTAACATTATACTAAGTATATATATTTTTTGATTATGAGGCAAAGTAGAAGAATGCATATAGTTCTGAGCTTAAAGTCAAGAAGATCTGGGCTCCAAATGTGCCAGCTACACTTATTAGCTGTTACCCAGAACAAGTTAGATTAAATCTTATGTGCATCCAAGGCAACTCCCAACTTCTGATCTGCTATGTTACAGAAAGGTCCATGGGTGGTGATCTATTAGTGGAGATAATTTCGACGCTGAAAGTTCTTCCCATTGACAACTACAGACCGATTTTGCATTCTTTATGATTAAACCCCTTTTAGAAACCATTTTCAATGAATCTGAATGCAAATATGAAAATTAAACAGGGTAAGGTTTTAGTCAGTCCTGTGAAAATAAGCAATTACTGCTTCTTGTAATTCTGATCAGTTAATTCTTCAGTCTTTCTTATGGGTTCAGAAAAAGAAACTAAAAATGGCCAACTTTATCATTATTGCTCCATTCGCTTTCAAGGGATGTAGACATTAGAGATTACACCATTGGTGTGTCTGAACAACAGTCCCTCCACATCCTTCTAGTGAAATTTCCTAGAGGAGAAAAAAGTATGTTTGATAGAAGAATTTGATGCACGGTTAGGCTGGCCTGCTTTTGACAGTAGGCTAATACAGATATTACTTTTTTATCTAAGAAAACATGAGAGCCACCTGGTGGTTGAGTGAAATCATGGAAATAACAAAATCACGTAAATGCCATGGTCAGTACAAGTGACTTAGCATGTAAAAAAGTATGCATACCAACACTAGTATTAATTTAAAACTAAACTAGGCTTATTTTTTTTAACTAATATATATTTTATTTCATTTTAAATTAAAGGTTTGATTTATTAACAAGTAGGTGACTTCACATTCACATGTATTTGTGGGTCTATGTTGAGAATATATGGAATGTCACAGCTAAATACAGAAGTTCTGTATTTAGAGGACATGGTGTCAAATCCTACCTCTGACATTTCCTATCAAAGGCACTTGATCTCCCTGGACCTCAGCATCTCATTCAGCAGATGGGGGAAGGGGTTGACTATGGCTTTTACATACTCTTTCAGCTCTCCATCCATAATCCTATACCTCGAGGGTCAGCTAGTCCAGCTGTCTTGTTTTTTCAAACAAGTATGCTTATGCCCAAAGCTGCCACTAGGATTGTAAGGCAATTCTGTCCATTTCTAACTCAGTGTGCTTTCTATTATATGCCCTCCTGTGGAATCCCTAAAATGTTACTAAAAGATTGAGGCATTTGATAGTTTTTGTTGAATACAATAAATTAATAGGGTCTTCCAGCTTTGAAAGTTATATTTTGTTACCTGATAAAATCTTTTTTTATAAAGAAAGTTTGAAACGTGTCTTAAGCTTTGAAAGGTCCATTCTCTTATCTTTCTTTAGCCCAAATAAAGCCCTTAGCCTGTTTTTTTGGGTTTGAGGTTTTTGTTTTTTTGTTTTGGCATCAATGAGATACTGGATTATAAGACACTATGGCTTTGCTCACCCCTCCAAATACTCTCTTCAGCTCTTGAAGGAACTTTTCTATAAGAGATCAGTACTTATTTCTTACTACCTTAAGAGTGTCTCTGATCAATGTTAAAAGAATCAGTCAATCAGTGTCAATCAGACAATCAGGGTCATGTGGTGTGTTAGGTGCTAAGTTTACAAACACAATGACATAAAACAATCCCCAACTCTCTAGGAGCCCCCTTGTTAATGGGAAAGATGAGTGCATGAATACATTTGTCCAGAATAAATACCAAGTAGTTAACGAGGAGGTATTTTTAAGCTCTTATTACGTGCCAGATTTTATTTTATCTTTCTCAAGGAAAGAGAGAAGTTGTCTTCCTCCTATATGTAACATCTAAAAAATTTTAATGTGCAGCTAATTGTTTTATGCAAGAAGAGTTATGACAGAAGCTGTTGTTTTTCTTCAGTTGTATTATTTGTGTGAAATGAAAAATACCACTGTTAAATAGTTTTGTCTTCAGTCGCAATTGTCTCGACCTGAAGCACAACCCTACTATCACTGAAAGTACGGGCTTCTTGAGATACAGGCATATGTGATTTACTAATAATGGAGAAAATGTCAGAACCTGCAATTCTCTTGCTCCCCAGCTCCAATTCTTAGTTTGGGGGATGTCTCTGTCTGCTCTCCAGTCTCAAAATAATGCCTTGACTTTTTCTCCTCCTATAAAAATTCCAATTTCAGTGAAGGGCATCCTATCACATTGAGGTCACTCTCCACCGCATGACAAATGATCTTCTGTTAGCAGCTGATTACTGTTAACCCTAATTTCTTTCATGGGAGCTTTGTGGTACATTTCTCCTTAAACAGCCCAGCTCCTGGATGTGACTTTCCCAGCCTCTCTGGGTTTAATTCTAATATAACTCTTCTGTCGAATTGGGACTTTTGTGCAACTGAAGTTGTGATTCACTCGTTTGTTCTCTCTAAATCGGATTATTACAACTCAGTGCTTATGAGCCTCCCTCAGGCATTCATTCATAAATGGCGCAACCTCCTTCATGAGGGAGTGGAACTGAAGTTACTGTACTTTTAGAATTTACAAAAGCCTATGGTTCCGTTGCTCAGCTTGTTTCTAAGAATGCAAATGAATGAATGAAAAAGCATTTATTAAATGCTTACTTTAGTACCAAACACTGTGCTAAGTACTGGAGATGCATGGAGAAACAGCACGAGAATCCATGCTCTTAAGGGACACTCTAATGCATATCAGAATTCAGTGACCTCTCACAGAGTTGGTTGGGTTTTTTTGTTTTCTTGTTTTTTCAAATTTAATATATTTTTTTTCCCAATTGCATGTTAAAACAATTTTTAAACTGTTGTTGTTGTCTTTTAAGTTTTGAGTTCTAAATTCTGTCCCTCCCTCCCTGAGGTGATAAGCAATCAGATATAGGTTATATATATGTAGTCATATGAAACATTTCCATCTTAGTCATTTTTACAGAGTAGTAAGAAAACTTTGAGATTACAAATACTGCTTCCAGATCAACATCAAATTCTTCTGAACTCCAAAGGGATAATTCATTTATTTTAATTCAGTTCAATTCAACAAGCATTTGCCTACCATGTACCAGGTCCTGATCAAGATGCTGAGAATACAAAAGTCAAAATGAAAAGATTCCTGTTCTCAAGTACATTACATCTCCTGGAATGAGAAAGGCTGGAAGCAAAGAGGCCCATTAGGAAGTGAGGTGAATGAAAAGCTTGAGAGACAAGAGTTTCTGGGTAATTAATAACCAATTTATTAATTAGGTTAGCTCAGGGCTGCACAACCTGCAGCCCACCAAAAATGTAGAGGAGTTTCTATGGTGGGCCGAAGGTTGTGCAAGCCTGGGCTAGCTGATAATCAATAAGTTGATGGCCACTGGTTTCTCTGGGTAACCAAAGACACCTAATGGAGATACTGAATGCCTTTTAGAAAAGTGGGTGCCCCTGACAGGTGAAAAATCAACCTTGATTGGTGAACAGTTAATAAGGGGGTAGACTTTCAAATGAGGAGATGGTCTGAAAGCCTTCAGCCCCTCCTGCTGAGAATGTGGCTTGATCACGAAACTAAGGCACTTCCAGCAGTCTGGATTAAGGAATCCATCTCTACTTGATGAGGATGGGATCTGGACCCCAGAAAGGAAAAATTCTGGACTTTCCCACATGGCCAAATCTGGTGTTTGCCTGAGGCTATAATCCCATCAACTGGCCTTTTGTTATCTCCCAGTTCTGTTACCTAGCCCTCCCTTACCTGTCTATTACATACTCCACCTGGCCCCTGGCCACTTCCCACCCTTAATCCTATCTAGACTCCATTCTCCCTGCCACCCAAATTGAGGTAGTTGTGGTGTGAGTGGAGAAAAGGGGACAGATTGGAGAAAGGTTGTGGAAGTAGATTAAACAGGGTCTAGAGACTTTTTGCATTTAGAAGGGTTAGTAAATACACATCATGACATTCGCCCCTTGAGGTTTCCATCTATCACAGGCTGGCATAAGAAATTAAGTGGAGATTTTAGGGGAGTTTTGCAGAAGCCAACCGACAACATAGAAAAAGTTTAGAGACTCAGAAATGCATAAAATACATGTACAATATTATATAATATCAACTCAAATTTTACAATAAGATACTCTAAAGACCTCCACCCTGAATTCATACTTCTTCTCTGGTGGAAAGAGAGGGCCAAAATTTTATATGCAAATTTTTCAGATCACAAGATGGGGATTGGAGGGGGTTGGGGCAGGCACATTCCCCTAACCCCCTCAATGTGGAAGGGGTAACTGTAGCTCCTACATTGTAAATTGGGGTGATTAGAAAGAATGGTAGTATCATTAACAGAATTAAGGAAGTTATTTGCTTATTTATGTCAGACCCTCATTGTCTTTCCTTGGTAATAGCCTCCTTCCTAAATGGTCCCCAGGCCTCTGGTCTCTTCTTTTTCACATGGCTAACAATGATATTTCAGAACATTCTGATCATGTCATTCCTCTGCTCAAAAAGCCCAAATATCTACCTCTTTCTTCTAGGACAAAATACAAATTCAAATTCCTCTGTTTGAAATTGGTACAGTACAAATAGCGAGGCAGCTAGGTGGCAAAGTGGGTAGAGCACAGGCCCTGAATTAGGACCTGAGTTCAAATCCGGCCTCAGACACATAACACTAGCTGTATGACTCAGGGCAAGTCAACCCCAATTACCTCACCAAAAAAAATAATAATAATAATAATTTTAAAAAATAATGCAGAAAAGCTATGAGTTCAAGTCCTGCTTCTCTCCCCTGTGTGGTTTCGATCAAGTCATTTCATTTCTCTCTGCATCTCTAAAATGATAGTGTTGAAGTACAGAGCCTTCAAGGCCCCTTCGGGTTTAAATCCATACATACTTACATTCTGGTTCTAGCCTGTGTTTCCAGGTTTATTAGGCATTACTTTCCTTTAGACATTCTTCATTCCAATCAAGCTAGCTCACCTGTAACTCCTCAAATGCAGCATTCCATCGCTCTTCTCCCAAAATTTTATCTCTGGTTCTTAGAATGCATTTCCTTCTTTATTCTACCTCATAGAATCCTTAGCTTCCCTCCAGGGTCCTATAAGATGGGATCTCCTAAAAGACCCTTTCTTGACCCCCCCCCCCAATTGTTTGTGCCCTCCTCTGCCCAAAATTTAACTACTTTGTATATATATAGTTTTTAATCTATGTGCATGTTGTTTCCACCCAAAAAGATTGTAAGTCCCTTGAGGCCAGGAATTTTGTTTGTTTATTTTTGGTTTTGGTTCCCCAGTGCCTGGGACAGTATACTGTGTATTAAGCATGTTAAGTATGCACAGATTATTAAATACATATACTAGCCACTTAATAAAATGAACTTACGAACAAGTCAATGAATGAAAGTTCTTCATTATGTATAACAGCTCATCATGTTGATTTCAAACTTAGGGAATTGATGAAACAGACCACAAAGTAATAAGCACACTTTATCTGAAGCCTAGCTCTCAGGGAATTCAGAATCCCTTGTTTCACTGTTTTCACCAGATCAGAACCCAGGCCATCTTGACAAGCCAAAACAGAAAACACTTTCATGGTATATGTGCCGTGTAGAGAGTTACTAGCTAGACTGTGGCTGAAACATGGTTCTGGTACTTGGGGTTGCCCCTATATATGCCTGACATATGCTGGAATATAGAACTGAAATGAAGAAACCAAGGCTGAGGACAGATAGCTACATTATTTGGAATAGGGATTGCCTTTTTTTCTATTCCAACCTAGTCTAATGTCCTCTTGACATCACTGCCTGTCTCTTCCTGCAGAGATGAGAAATGTATCTGTGAGAGGTAGGAGGGGAAAAAAACCCTGCGTATTTCTTGATAGTATTTTTCTCACATTTAAAAGTGGGATTTGGGGACCATATAGTAGGCACTAAATAAATGCTGGATTTGTTCAACTGAAGGTGAAGTGTATAAGTTTAATGAAAATCTATTTGTAAGAGAGTCATTTACATAGGAGTCATACGGATTGTGTATAATTTTAGGGTTGTGATCTCATTTATGGGAGGGAGTATATATGTCAGTGAGATCTATATGAAATAGATTTTCATAAGTCTTCCATATTAAAAAAACAGCAGTTTAAATAACCTCTATGTAAATTGAAGCTCATCCATTGCTCTTGTCTTCCTCTAACATTATGTAGAGGACAAACTATTAGTGAAATAATCTTCAAGCCATCCTCTTACTAAAGGGAATTGTTTCTGTTCCTGCCACATAGTTAAGTGGTTGAACTGCATGGCTCTTAGACCATTCTGTTAGTCTCATGGGGACTATATTCTTGTTACCTGGTTTTGGTTTCATACTTTTTTTTTTTCCTTCAGTTTTTCTCAGTTTGCACAAATACACTGGAAGATAGATATCAAAAATGGACTGCAGGCAGAAATGCCCTGATTTCTAGTAATATGTATTCACACACACACACACACACACACACACACACACGTGTGTGTGTGCATGTGTGTATATAAATGTGGTATGAGGGATATGGTAATATATAGAAATGCATAGTAGATCATTTTAGAATTCGGCATTAACTAAACATAGCCAAAGTTTTGGGAAATTTTGAGATAGCTATAGAGTTTAGTGATTTTTTGGGGGGTGTGTGGGATTTTTGTTTTGTTTTGAACGGTCACTAAAATTTTGTGACTGAAATACATATTTGAAAAAAAATTATTGCCATTTTAATTACAATTTTTATCACCTGAGGACCTCAAAGCATCATACAAAATAACTCAGTAGTCACATGATCAACAATGAAGAAACAAGCAAGATAATATAATTTCCTCCACTTTTAAGGTGGCAAAACGGAAGACAATAACTTTCATTTCTTTTTTAGCAGCAGAGCATATGGGCCATCCTTACTTTTTATGGCTGAAGACAAAAATAATGAATTCATTTCTGTTATATTAGAAGCATATTAAGTGATAGTTAAATGAGTAAATGAGTGACATTGTGCTATAGTATAGAAATGCCAAGGAAAACTGGAAGATTTCAGTTTGTGCATGTCGGAAATGCATTCCTTCTTCACCTGCACTTCCTAAACTACCTCTCTTCCTCTAGCTACAACTCAGGTGTGTCTCTTCCTACTTGAGACTTTTTTGTCCCACCAGCCAGCACTCTCTCCTTCTTGGAATGACTTTATAGTCATTTGTATTTACTTAACTTGTATACATGTTGTATCTGTCACCCTTGGTAAGTTCCCTGAAGAGGGTGTTTTGTTTTGTGTCTCCCTTGGAAAGAGATCTGGATTCGTATCCAGAAGACTTAAATTTGAAATTGGGCCCTTCCACTATTACCTATATGTCCTTACACAAACTCATGTATTTTTTTTTTGACATTCAGTTTTTTTATCTGTAAAATGAGAAAATTGGACAAGATGTCCATTCCAACTCTAAATCTCTGGCTCTTTGGTTTGAATTAATTTATGTTTTACCTGTATAGGTTACTTATTAATTATAGTGGATTCCCTCTGTTATTTCGTTGAGTGTGTCTGTGTGTGTCTGTGTGTGTAGAGAGAGTGTGTGTATGTGTAGATGTCTGTATACACAAACTTATCTATACGTATGTGTATATATACATACACAGAGATAGATAAATAGATAACTTGTTTGTACATAGTTTTTTACATGTCTCCCCCACCTGAGACTGTGAGTCAGAGAGTAGGAATTGTATTTTGCCTTCCTTTGTATCCCCAGCACTTATCATAGTGCCTAGTGCACAGTGTGTACTTAATAAATGTTTATTGACTGACTGATTTACATCCCATTGCTGAAATGTGTCATCAGGAAAGCCTGAAGCAATACTAGATGGAGCAGGCAAATTGAACTATTCAGTTCTTATAATAGTTGCCCATTATCAGTAGATAAATCAGTTGTGTGGCAATCTGTGTTGTTTGACTCCCAAGTTAAAATTAATGGGTTGGCTATGCCATGGTCCCTTCCTTTCACAGGCAAAATCTTGACCTGAACTGATCAGAGACAAGTTAAATAAGTGGTTATTTGTTTGTTTTTTCCCCTTTTACTTCCTTCTGATACAAAAAAAAAAATTGGCTACTGTTTTTTTTTTCCATTTCTTAAAGAAAAGCAGAAGCATTAAGATCTTAGTTGATGGTGTATATATTGAGTGTGACATTGTATATAATGTGATATTACTGAGAGAGCCCTTAAGATCAAAGTTTGACTACCCGCAATTTGAACAGAGGATAAAATACCACTCCCAGATCCTCAAGGTAAATGCTGAGTTTTCATCCCCCTTCTTTTTAAAACAACTACATAGCTCCTCCTAAATCATAGGTCAGATATTTCTTCCTCATTCCAACTATTCTGTCAGTTTTCCCAACAGTCTGGTAGGCTGAATTTATTGAACGTCAGTTCTTTTTTCCAGCCCTTTAAAGATAGTCATACAACAACGAGATAGACTCAGATGGACAGGGGAGGGAGGGGAGAGAGGGAGGAAGGGAGGGAGGAGAGGTATCTTCCACATTTACATCTCAATCAGATCATCCTAGGATTTGCAACAGTACATGTTAATCAATTATCTGGCATTACAGCCTAATCCTGTTTTTCTACTGATGCATTAAAATTAAACAGCCTTCAATTCAGGCTTGTATTTCATAGTTTCTGCTGTTTTCCCCCCAGAAAATAGTACAAATAATCTTTAAATAAAATGTGCTGTACTCCGCACCACTGACTTGAAAAGTTAAATGTCAAGTAGTCTTTTTTTTAATTCATAATAGAAATAGCTTGTCTCATGAGTCACAATATTAATATACCAAGGGAGTTTCCTACAAGCTGACCTAACTTGCTTTGAAGTTTGTATTTATATTTAAACTTTCTTGTACATTTTCTTTACCTCTATCTCCATTACCTCTAGTTTGCCCTGCGTAGACCTTGTGTGTGCAAAATTGTTGGCATGTTGCCTTGCAGTTAAAATGTGAATTCCTTGGGGGCAGGGGTTGTTCTTGCCTTTCTTTCTATCCTCAGCATTTTGCACATGGTGAAGTCTTAATAAAAGCTTGTTGACTTGACTCCTCACATGTATTTCACATCTACGTGCTGCCTATTATATGTAGCCGTGTTGTTATCTTCTCCAGCATGTCTAAAGCTAGAAAGGTTTCTGGAAATATGTTAAAATGATCAAAAACACAAATGTGTAAATCAAACAGCTATGAAGTTTTTTTGGTCATCATAGTTCACTCTGCTACTTACTAGACTTTATTAAAATAATATAGAGCAGTGGTGTCAAACCCTAATAGAAACAGGGGCCACTGTAGATCCCTACCAAACGTCTATTGACTTTACAACTAAGTAAAATGTGTTATTACCTATGTTTTGTTGTGTTTTTGTTTATTTTGTTAAGCATTTCCCATTTACATTCTAATTTGGTTCAGGTTCTACTTGGTTTGTTGTGGGCCACATGTTTGACATCTGATTATAGAGTATTGAAAAGATATTGGGTCATGGCACTAGGGACTGAGGCCATCAAATCCAACTTTTTTAGATAAGGAAACTGAGGCCCAGGGAGGTTACATAACTTGTCCCAGACCACATAGGTAAGGAAAAGGAAGCATCAGAGGTGGGCTCCATAGTCAGTGTGCTTTTCCCCACATCGTACCACCTTTCTAATAAGAGTAATATCAGTGTGTTTAGTGTACAACTTTCTCCTTTGGAGAGTTTCTATTTTTTTTTTTTTACTTTTTTTTCTATTTTTTAAATTAGTTAATTAATTGATTGATTTTTAGTTTTCAACATTCACTTCAACAAGATTTTGAGTTCCAAATCTTCTCCTCATCGGAGAGTTCCTATTTTAAAAGTAGGTCTTATGACATATCTTGAAGAAGAAGTATGTGCAATCCGTTGACCTTGGAAATTAAAGGAACACAGACCTCTAGTCTGTATGCCACTTTCACAGATGAAGAGCTTAAGCATTCACAGTGTTAGATTGTTGTGACGATTTTTCCCAATTTTTCACTACCTCATTTCTATCTTCCAGTTCAATTTCACCCTTCAGTATTGAGAGCACAAGACGCCAGAGACGGTCTGAGTCTCCAGACTCCAGGAAACGGCGTATCCACAGATGCGATTTTGAGGGATGCAACAAAGTGTATACGAAGAGTTCTCACTTGAAGGCCCATCGGAGGACGCACACAGGTCAGAACCTAATGGGAGTCACACACAGGAATTTGTTTTTGGAATTAGCACAAATGAGGACAGGCATAGCAGAATCTGAGACCAGAAAGTTTATGTGCAACGATGATACAATATACTCACACTAATGATGCAACTGCAATCTGTTTTAGTCATTCCTTCTCTGTGTTGAGAAAATGCTTTGGTTTTTTTAAGCAGAATTGGACAACTTATGAAGCATTTCATAAGAGCATTTAGAACTAACTCAAGAAATGACCTGAATTTCTTTTTTTTACCAATTAATTATTATGACGTTTATCATGATTATATCAACATTAATCAATATATGTTGAAAATAATTTTAAATTATTCTTAAATATCATCCCCATTGAACAACCCTTTTCTCACCTCCCAACTTAAAAAAACAAAACAAAACACTGTATGTTGTTACTAGCTTAAATGTACCTTCATGTGAGACCCTCACAATAGCTCTGCCAAACAGATGAACAGGGATAAGTAACCTCATTTCGTAGCCTAAGAAAATGATACATTAGTAATACAGTGGATTGGAAATAGTCACAAAGGCTTCTATAATTTTTCTTCACATTTTTCCAGAATTCTACTTTACTGACATTGTTTTCCTTTTCCTAACTTTCTTTTTTCTCTTTTTTGTTTTCGGTCCTTTGGTCCTTATCTTTGTGTTTACTTAGTCTCATTAGTTTGACTGCTAAGATCTCTCCTTCACTTTATCCTCCCCACCCCATACCTATGTATGCATTTCTACTTTGCATTTATGTGGTACAATAAAAAGAGTGTCAGATTTGAGTTAGTGGACCTGAATTTGAATCGTAGCTCTGTCTATGCAAGCTCTGTCACCTTGGACAAGTCACTTAACCTTTTGGGGCCCCAGTTCCTTCCTATTTAAAAAGCAGAGATTGTACTAAATGACTTCTAATGTAGTTTCTAATTCTAAATCTATGATCCACTAAAAGTATACTTTGTGAATCTAGGCATATGGTAATGAGATTATATTCCAAAGTTGTTGATCAGTTAAATCCTAGTCATTGGTTTTGGAGCCAAGAGATAGTGGTTTCCTCTTTGGTTATTATCCTAAACTCTGAATAGATGAAACATATCCTCAAATGCTATTTATTGTTAACATACGCACAAGGTATATAACATTCAGGGAAAACAAACAGGCTTTTTCCTTACCCATCCCCCAGAATGTCTTTTATAAGCTAAAACAGATTATGTCAACTTACATAAATGTCACTGGGCAGACAGATTGAGAAATATATAGTTTTGAGTGCATTCTATCTAGCAAGGACAAGTTTCACAATTCAGTGAATTCATATTTTCTACAGAGAAAAGTTTCCCATATTTTACTTTTTTTTTCCACATGTGCACTTTGTACAGAGCTTAATACCAAATGGGCTAGTGCATGAGAAAAGAAAATAATTAATTCACTTCTACCCAGTTTGAAAAGGTTTTGTTGAGGTCTATAGTGGTTTGGGTATGTGAATCTGTTACAGAAATTGTTTTGAATTACATTTTTGTCATCCAGAATATTACTTATCCATACTAGGTTTATATCACCAGCAGATTTGACAATCATACCTTCTTTATCCTCATCCAAACTGCTAATAAAAATGTTATTTAGGTAAATGTCAAGGGTCAGCCTCAGCAACAAGCTGCGAGGCACCTACTTTAGGACTGACGTCAATAACAATAATAGTGTCTCAATTTTATTTGATGCTGTAATAAAAAGTATTTTATACACAATATCTAATTTGATCCTTGCCACCTTAGTAGATAGTATTTAATATAATTCCACAAGCACTTATTAACAGTCATTGTATACCAGGTATTAGCCTAGGTTCTGGAGATACAAAAATAAAAATGTCCCCAATGAGTTTAACTACTTGAGGGGAAATAAAATCCATACAGATAATTAAATATGACCTATTTGCAAAGTAATTTCGGAACCATCAGGAAAGCACTCATGTAGAAGGTGGCAGGTGAGAGCTGAGCTTTGACGGAAGGTAAGTATTTTTTGAGAAATAAATGTAGAGGGAGAATATCCTGGGAATAAGGAGCAGTTTGTACAGAAAGTTGGGAGATGAAATGTCATATGTAAGAAACGGCAAATAGGCCAATTTGTCTAGAACCTAGAGGGCAAGAGAAGGAAATGTTAGAAATCAGTCTGAAAACATACTATTTCTAATCAATTTGCAAATGTTTATTAAGCACCTACTTTGTGTCTGGCACTGTGCTAAGCCTGGAGGATACAAGAACAAAAATGAAACAGTGCATCCCTATAAGAAGCTTACATACCTTTATACTGCATTCTTTCCTCCATTTTGCTTTGTACTTAGTCTTTATAGAGTCAGGCTTTGCCTCTTGTTAGGTTAAATGTGGAAAAAAAAAAGGAAAGGTACTCATTCTTTCCTCAGGTCCCATTCTTGGAATGTGGACATTACTGGTGTGGTCCAGACACTTTCTACCCACACTGGGCATGACCTACTCTGTGGTCACCACCCACTACTCCACTCCCACATAGTGATTTGTCTATGCCTTGTATACAGGATGCATTTTCTATGCATAGTAGGAAATAATGGAACCCACCTTCCTACCAGTAAGCAGTGACAGTGACTCCAATGACTTACTTTCACCTAGGACAAAAAGTACGCTTCAGGAATCATGCATTCTGCATCTTCCTCATATCTTGGTGTTCCTGAACCTGACAGCTTCAAGTCAAGAGGCTGTATTCCAGCCATAAAACTTCAACTCCCAGTATATGATTTCCACTGGTTAATTTCCAAATGAGAAAACTGAGAATTAAAGAAATTTAATAGAAAGATTTGGAGGCATTATAGGGGTAGCACTTAAGGTGCTGGTCCTTAGAAAAAGGAAACCTCAATTCACATACTGGCTGTATGACCCTGGGGAATTCACTTATCCTCTCAGGGATCTCTAACAACATTTTAAGACTCTTAAGTTGTGAAACAAGTGCTAATCTACATTGATGGAGAGAGTTTCATCATCTAGAGTTCCTTGTACCAATGAAATCATAAGCCAACCAAAATAAAAATAAAATCTCACATAATTGATCTTGTCAGAGATAAAATTTGAACCCAGGTCTCTGATTTAATATATAGTCCACTATCCCTCAAAATATACTTCAGGTAGAGTGTTTCAATGAGTTGCAAATTTACCTAACTATATCATTATACACCAGTATATCTCTTTTGTAAAAAGATACGAGACTTTGCAAAATGCCTTGCTGAAATCAAGGTATCATTTCTTCCTTCTTTCCTTCATTAAATGAATATATTGATCACATAATCAGTAATGTGCATTCTTCTGATCTCAATCCAGTGACCTTATAAAGAATGGAAATGAAATTGGCTTAATATGACTTGCCCTTAGGAAACCCATACAGGCTCTCTAGGATGAAGTACAAAGTTTCAGGGTGTAGCAGTCATTCAATTTCAATTCTATATGACTAAAACTATCTTTGTAAAGTCCCTGAGTTCAAATGTTCTGGATGTCGATGACATCATTAGCTATTTATTGGTATAAGTGCTAGTTTATATTAAATTTATTAAATATCTTCTTAGGCCTTGCCTTTGCTTAAAGCAGTTTGAACAGATTACTTATCTTTGATCAATAGTAATTAATGGCCTAGTTTCAGATAATGTTAAAATGAATTATGAAAGTCATGCATGCTACATGAGGTAAGCATATTTTAATAGGAGCCTTTCTTTTTAAATCACATTTTTCAAACATTTTAACGTTTCAGCACTTAATCTCTTTGTATATTATCAGTACCTCATCAGTCTCCTGTTTATTTGGGCAGGCTTTCAAATTTAAGGTGAATCAAACATGTTGGTAGGAATGTGAAAAGGAAGCTTTTTAAAAATAGATTTTTGCTGGGGAATTTTGAATTAACAAAAAAAAGTTAGAGATTGCAGTTCTTTTATATTTAAAAACAATAAATCATGTTTCATAGACATAGGGTATAGCAAGTTATGTTATGATTTGGCCACATAGCAAGTTATGTTTTGATTTGGCCACATTGTATGCATATAGTGGGAAATACTATGTATATTTTCTATAGCTGTTAAATTAACAATATTTTCTAGTCTGATTTGTGCATATTTCCCCTTTTTAAAAGGAAAAAATGATTTAGAACATTAATTTAAACCTTTTCCTATTTCCGGTGAATGCTACTTGTTTTTCTTGCTCTTAGCCTGTCAACCTAAGTGACTGAACTAAGGATTACATAATTGCTGAGATTTTAATTTTAGAAGGAAAAACTTCTAGGAGTGCTCTGTGGTCAATAGTGTGTTTTATTGGTAAGAAGGATGCCACCATAATTGTTTGTTTTAATACCTTTCCAAAGAAATCACATTCAGCCTTCAATAGCTGTAAAACCCACTAGATGGTGTACCAAAACAAGAGATTCAAGAAACCTGAGGCTGAGGTTAGGAAAACAGTGAAGCAGGGACCTCTGGTGGTCAAAATCGCATGGCATGAAAACACATTTTGAGTCATCGGAGATCATCGCAGCTTAAGGATGAGTAAATAAATAGGCAAGAAATAAAACAGAAAAATAGCAATTAGGAAATATGAAAATGTGAAGTCCTCAAAGATATTAAATCATCATATAGTACGAATTGCCATCGCAGTCTTATTAAGCATCTATGATAAATTAACATTAGGACTTCCTCAGGCTAGTTTAACCAATACAGTCTGATTTTTTGAGAGTTCTTTAATTGAAAACTGTACTCCTGTAGATTTTTGAAATGATTATCCTTTCAAAACTACACACTAGTAGCGCCATATTTAGCTGATATTGTCAACAGTGAGCTGACTGGGAAAGCACAATGTGGTATATTTGAAACGAGGATTTAGAAACTCTGGTTTTGAGTCCTGGCTCAGAAACTAGCTTTGTAACTATACACAAATCATGCATCTCTGAACCTCAGTTCCATCATCTGTAAAATGGGGATAATAATACTTGTGCTTCGTACATCCAAATGGTTGGTGTAAGGAAAAACTTTGCATGTAATAAAGTGCTATCGGCAATGTGAACTGAGCTGCTTACATGTGAATTTGTCAGATAAGTTTTTTTTCTTTCTCTCAAAATCAAATATAAAATCCCTACTTTGGCATTTTAAAGCCTTTCACGACTTGGACTCAGTTTACTTTCCTAGTCTTAATACACATATACTTCCCTTCATGCATACTATATTCTAGCTAATCTGACTTTCTGGTTGTTCCTCACAAATGACGCTCTATTTCCTGCTTTCAGGTCTTTATACCAACTGTCCTCCATACCTGGAATGTACTGCTTCCTCAAATGTATTTCTCAGAATCACCGTTCTCTTTCAAGATGTCAGTTTACTTCTTACATGAGAACTTTTCTAACCCCCCCTCACTGCTACTTTCTTACCCCAAAATTTTCTCCCCTTCTCTCTCTATAGTTGGATAAATACTTATTGGTATCTCTGTTTTTTCTCTTATATACCTATATAAAGAAATCTCCCCCAGCTAGAATATAAGCTCTGTGACATCAGGAATTGTTTTTGCCCTTTCCTTTGTGTCCCTAGCATAGTGCTGGCGTATTAATAAAATGCTTGTTGGCGGATTAATTGAAATGTACTATATACTACCCTGCTTTCTTAGTCAGAGAGCACTGAACATAATTTTGAACTGTTCTTAATGAATCAGGATCATCATTATGACTAATACAAAATGATGTCAAGGTCTATAATAACTTCTCCCAGTACACTATTAGTTTTGTAAAGGTTTGGGTTTTTTTTGTTTTTTTGTTTTTAGCATATCACGCTTATCAAATATTTAGCTGCCTATAAGCTTTTCTGCCTGCTTTTTTTCATAGTTCTTCTATTTCAGTCCTTTTTTGTCGTTCTTCATTATTCTATATAGTTCCCCAAGTGAGATCTTCAGGGTGCCTCCATGTCTCTCCTATGCAGTCAAGTGCATGTGATTTGTGAGAATGGAGTCACTCAGAAGCCATTTTTGTTCATTTCTGTATTCCTAACTATGTTCCAGATGCATAATGTTTGACTTCTACCTAAGAGAGGCTGCATTATTTCACATGTATCCATAGTTAGCTGGACTCAGTTTGTATCTATCAGAGCTCCTATCTGGGCCATTTCAGTAGATAGAGCGTGGAATCAAGGTCATGCATTTGATTTCTGTGAGGGCTAATTTACATTGCACAGAGAAAAAGGTATGTCCCATAGCCACTGACTACACCCTTAAATCCTGGCCAACAATCTCACAACTGTGAGCCATTAATAGTAAAGTGCTCTGGGCAAAAATTTGGATGATTTAGAATGAATCTGTCATGACTGTATTCTATCAGCATTGATTTTTAAAATCCTGCTAAGTCAGAATCTGTCGATTTAGAATTGCTGCTCATTCAGACAAGACCTGAAATTACCTTTCTTTAGTAAACCAAACTGTAAACTAAAAGCATCAGAAAAATTCCAGAGAGAAAATTCAGATGCTTAAGGCAACAAACTATTTTAAAGAAACTAAGGATCCATTTATATTTGAATAAATCAAATGTTAATTACTCATCATGTTGATTTCATTTATAAAGAAAGTTTTTCTTAGAATTTCTGCCATTTAACACTTGATTAGCATCATTTTGGTCATGACACATGGTGTAAGATGTAGGGCTGTATATACCTATAACAATTCTGTCATACAGACTACAAGAATTCTGTCTATCCTTTTGCCCCAATTACTTCAAATTACTTGAAATTTACTATATTAGAAAAACAATTCAAAGAACAGGACTTCTTCATTATGGAAGCAGTAGCATCACCTTGGTATGGAAGGAAGCACTTTTTATGGCAATTCTTAATATCTTTTATTATTAACTTTCTTACTTTAGAATGACATTTAATTTAAAATTATCTTAGGGGTGACAGAATAGTCAGATTTATACAAATTCTTATCAAAGAGCTCAAGTGTGATTAAATTTTTTTTAAAATAAAAATCATGTTTGGTTTTGTTGTTTTGGTTTTTTTTGCCCCCAAATATTGACCTACCACATGGAAGAATATGATCTTCTAAAAGAGCAGAGTAATTGTTACCGAGTCAAATAAATGAATAACTAAATTTAGTTTAGAAAGGTTTTGTATCAGCCCATAAATCTTCCATGACAGTGAAAAGGTTTTTAAAACATGCTTTCATGTGATATCATAAACAGTCTTTCCCCTTTACCTGCATTTGCTTGTGGCTTTATTTTTGCTATAAAACTAAAAAATCCGTGGTCTTAAGGAGGATAGAAACAAGGTAGCAGTATCTTTAACCTTTGTGCCTTTTTATTCTCTTAGCATTAGTATTACTTAAACCTAAGACTGTTAGAAAACCAACTCTAAGTTACTGATTGTCAATATATTTCGTGAATCAATAAAGGTAACGAAGGGTCTTTCTATGTTTGAATAAAGATATTATAATCTTTCTTGTACATACAGATAAAACGACGATGCTTTTAAAATTTAAAGCACTGTAGGTCATAGTAAAAAAAAGTCAACACAAGTCTTTATAACTCAGAACTAAAGAAGAGTTATCATGGAAGTGTTTTCTTTAAATCACTTGATAATCCATATTCATTTAAGTAACAAAAAATTGAATCATGTTTAAAATTCACTTAGAAAAAAAGGCAAATATTTGTTTTCATATGAAAAATTTAAATAGCACCAATTTTAAATAAAAATCTCCCATGGTAACATTTAAAAGAAAACAATCTATTACAATTATAGAGTTATAGAAAGGTTAGAACAGAAGTGCATGTCTTTTTTTCCACCTCATAAAATGGAAATGTTACTTTTTTGGTTGATTTTCAACAGAAACATTGCTAATGTCACAGTACTTTCAAATATAAAACTGGAAAAAATGAGAATCTAAATACTGTGCCTTGAACATCTTACTTTTTTTTAAACTTAATTTCCATATGAAATCACTTATCTTCTTTAGGCAGATCATTTAATGTCTCTGAGCTTCACTTCACTTATCTATAAAGTGATAGAGTTGGTCTAGAAGATCTCTAAGACCTCTTTCTAATCTAGCATTGTCTGATTCATTACCTCTGGTTCTTTGGTTAGCCAATCTTCAAAATGGCATACATCTCAAGGGACAAGCCCTCACCATTCTTACTTGATTGTATTGTTGTAGATGTGAAGATATGTCTGAAAAAGAAATATTGATGCAAGTAGTGAAGTCAAGCTATTTTAAGGCCAGAAATAATTTAACCAGACATCTTGGCTTATTAAGGCAGTGATGCTGGCTACTAAAGTGCATGGAGAAAGAAAGAAAGGAAAGAAGGAAGGAAGACAATTGTAATAGATGTTTGGGTCATGTCTGTGTTTGCTGTTTAAAAAAAAAAACCTGTCAAATTGTTTATTTGACCAAATTACCTCATCGTTTAAGGGAACATACTGTTAAATTAGATCAGAAAGGTCATTTCAGTAACATTCTGTTGACATGGCCTTAAGTCAGAATTGGCTTTTGGTCTCCTGAAAATTATAGTAAGTAGGGAATCCATTATTAACTTTCTACCTTTTTAGGCTCCTGTGGCACAAACAGAAAAAAAAAATCTTGTTATTAATATAACAGAAAGTAGGAGACCAGATAAAAATCTCTATACAGGTTTTTCTTCATATGCAGATGCCATTACTCAGGTGAAATAGATTGTTACAGCAAATACCTCAAACCTCCAGTATAATGAAGCTCATTTGTCAGTGTCCAGGGCTCTGTAACTTTATGAAAGTTAAACAGGAACAACTGTGCATTTCAGAAATGTCCTTCTGAACCCAAGAAAATGCCTGTATTTCCTGTTGCCAAAGGCGCTCCTTTTCATTTGCTTGGGAGCACAATAAAAAGAGGTCTGGTGAGAACTAGGGTGTTTTGTTTAGCACAAGCTTTTCTCCAGCTTCACATTCCTCTTCTGTGGGTTGCTCCATACATTATTTTAATATGAAAGGGCACCTGTCATTAGGCTCAGTACAAATTTGCCTTTCAGCATTTCAGATGCTGACATAGGAGGCACCTGAAAAAGTTATTTTTGCTCTCTGGATTTTGGAAATCCATTCAATACCTAGTGTTTTCTTTAGACTTTATTATACCTTCTGCTTGGTAAATGTCATAGAAGTACATTTACTGGCTCTTAATCCTTTTCTTTAACCAAGATTGAAAGACAGTCACTCTGGTGATAAATCTGTTTGTTTATTAACTATTTTAAGTAAAAACCTGACTTAAGTTATCGTTTTCCCAGGGCATGGTTTGTTGGAATTGCATTTAAATGATACATATGTATATATACACACTCAGATATAGAAGTGGTATGAACCCTAACTGTAGAATACAAAAAAAAAGGTCTAGATCTTCTAAAAAAGAATTCTCTTCTTTTACTGCTTTCTCCTGTAAGATTTTTTATTTTATTACCCAATGTCCCATTCTGCAAGTCCCTGCTCCCCACTCAGAAATGTATTAATTTAAGTATTTATGGCTGCACAGTGCTTGTTGATTTGATTTACTGGAAGTATTATTATCTTTACTCTTTTACATTTGAGGAAATTAAGGCTCATAGATTTATAGTAACTTAGCCATGGTCATATAACTGTTTGGTTTCAGAGATCAGATTCAAGTCTCGGTCTTTCTTACTCCGAGTCCAACAATCTATTCTCCAATGTTACACCCCCACCCCTCCAAATTGTTCAATATGTAAGAAAAGGACAGATTATCCCAATTTAGACTGGCAACTTTCCTTTTTCAAAGGATCATCCCAAGGACCACAATTTGTTTTCAAAATGTAATTCATTTGAGTATTCAACCACAGAAACTTAAAACTATTAATCTTAACAATTTTGTGATTCCTATGCACATGAAAGATTATCTAAGCTCCTCTAATTCTATGAAAACTTGTAAGTCTTTAAAGGAATTTTAAATTCAGAAATGTTAAGATTCTTGCTGTAACATTTTGAAAGCACATTTTCCTGTTAAGATGTTGCAGGCTTACTCAAGAATAAAATAAAGTCTTGACTTGTTTTGTTAAATTGTGCAACATTTTTTTAAAAAAATTACTTATGCATTTAACACAGGATAGGAAGGTTCTCATTTCAAAAACGACTAACTTAACTATAGAGAGTAGTAAGCATGGCCTAGGAGATAGAGGACTGGCTTGACATCAAGACCTATGTTCAAGACAAACTAGCCATTCAACCATTGGCAAGTGAGTCATTTATTATCTTGGAGCCCTTGGGCCACTCTCTAACACTGTGTTATACATTGAGCACACTTCCTGGCAGTGTCTAGTAAAAGCTTGCTGTATTGAATTGAACTATATTGGTGGAGGCAGTTTCTCCACCAAGAGTTTAATGCATTAGAAATTACAGTTCAGAACAAACACCACCATCCCCCCCAAGAAAAAACCCCAAGACCTCAAATACAGTTACAATTGAAAATACCATATATATTTCAATCCCATCTTCCGACCCTAAATTGCTTTTTAAAAAAATCACACAATTAATGCTTTGGGGGCTATTTTTAAAAGATTCAGTAGTGGCTAAATTTATTTCTTGCCTTTAAAGCTAGAGTCCCTAGGGATATTGGTAGGGAAACTTATTTATCATTTGCCATACATTATAGTATTTTCATAAACAGTATAAGAAAGAAAGTGATAGATAATCTTCTGATTGTGGCATAATTTTAAATTTTTTTTAAAAAATCCTATGTAATCCAGGCTTTGACAGATGTGTGCATCTGTAGCTGGGGGGTGGGGGGGTAGATGGGGGAGCAAGAAGAGAGAGATATTCTGGTTTTTGTTTGTAGTGTGCAGATTTCCTCAGAAGAAGCTGTACTTTAAAAACAAAAGCCACATTTTAAAAGCTATTTTAAATGCATTGGGGAGGTAGTCTATAACTCCCCCTTCAAAACTGAATGGAAATGGTGTTTAATATCTCCATTGTTCAGCCCAGCACATAACAGCTGCAGACATTAGAAACAGTCCCTGATGAGGCATCTGACGACTTTTACTGTCCAGCCAGTTCTTTCCATAGGAAAAAAAATTCATGGAAAATCCACCTACCACTGACTTGGTTGAATTAAATTTGGGTTACAGTTTTCTGACATGCTTTCCTTTTTTGGGTTGAAATAATGTCTGTTCTTCATTATATCCCTTTTCTGGTCATCTTCAGATATGTCTCTTTATCTCACAGAAGCTACATTATTAGTTTTTATTCACATTACCATCATGAGTTAAATTAAAATTATTGCCTTCATTTTATTTATTTATAATATTGTAGCCCTTGTGATTAAATTGCTTCAGGTCACAAGCACAAATTTTAGCCTAACATTAAACAGCAGAAAATAAATTACAGCAGCTAACACATGTTTAAAAAAAAAAAAAAACTACCTTGCCCAAGAATTGACTGTTTTAAAAGATGTGTTGCCCACTATTGGTTTAGAGCTGTAGCCAGGATTTTATTAGGTCTAAGGAAAATACAAATTACATCAAGGAAAATATGTCACCTCCCATTCAAAGTAGAACTGAGAATTGTGGTCTCATCTTACTTTAGCTTAATTCAGTAGATCCCTAGGTCTCATTCATGAAAATATATACCTCCATTGGTATAGCTTGTAACCATTTACATCCTGTAATCAGTTGTAATTCTTAGCCATATTTTCCCGTAAAACTTTCATAGAGGATTCACACTACACAGTGGAGGCCTTCCTCTGATTTTTTTCATGTTTAATGGATATTAGTAAGAAATTAGGTCTCTCCATCTGTCATGCCTCACTTTTGTTATTGTGGCTAACCTACCGCAGTTTCATGTCCTTGATTTTATAATGTATGACATTTCCACAATACAAGTCATTATTGGTAACATGTACCTACCAAGCATCTCTTCATTTCCCTTTGAGTCACTTACAGTTTGGATTGTCTTGAGATGATAATATTTTAAGATTGTCATGGAGCTGCTAGGTGGTGCAGTGGATAGAGCACTGGGCTTAGAATCAGGAAGACTCATCTTCCTGAGTTCAAATCTGGCCTCAGACATTTACTAGATGTGTGTGACCCTGGGCAAGTCATTTAACTCTGTTTGCCTCAGTTTCCTCATCTGTAAAATGAGCTGGAGAAGGAAATGGCAATCTACTCCAGTATCTTTGCCAGGAAAACCCCAAATGGGGTCAAATGGAGTCAAATACTGTGGAAATGACTGAACAAGATTTTCAGCCAATTAATGTGACTAAGAAAATACTGACATTAAAAAGATGGACTTTCCTAGTACCAAGAAGCTTAATTTCATTGAAAGCACTGTAGAATATAATTTCCCTAATGCCATCCGGCTTGATGTTTTCCCCATAATCAATTCCAAGCCTCACTTATTATCCATCTACAATGCTTATCCAAGGTATAGGAACTTCTGGACCAAATTAATGGCTCTATAGTTGCGTGTCATAATGTGGACAGTAAGCATCATCCATTTGTAGTTTACTAGATGGAATCACAGAACCAAAGAATTTGAGAGTTGGAAAGGACCTCAGTAGCTATATAGTTCAACTCCAGAAAAAATCCCCACTCTAACATGCCCAAAAAATGATCTTCTGACTTCTGCGTGAAGAACTCCAAGGATCCCAAGATCATAGATTCAGAACTGAAAAGAGTCTTTGAAGCTACCAAGTGCGACTCTTTCATTTTACAGATGAAAAAATAAGCACAGAGAAGTTAAATAACTTGCCCAGGGTCACACAGCTTTGCAAGTTCCTGAAGTGGCCTTTCAGCCTGGGTCTTCTTGACTCCAAGTCCAACATTCTATCCACTCTTCCCCACCATCTTTCATGGAAGATTTTCCCACTTTTGTACTGCTCTAATGATAAAGAAGTTTCTTCCGACGTCGAGCTTCTTTTCAGCTTCCATTTTTTTGGTCTGGTTTAGCCTGAACAGAAGTCTAATCCCTTCTCCATCCAAATGCCTTTAAAATACTTGACCACAATGCTGTCATCTCCACTGAGGCTTCTTCCCTCAGTCAATTCTCATATATCATGGACTCAGAGTTCTCCACCGTCCTATCCTGTTTGCCCTATGCTGGACACCCTCCAGTTTATCTACATCCTTCTTAAAATGTAGTGCCCAGAACTGACCACAATACTCCAAATGAGATCTGATGAGGGCAGGGTACAGTGCAACTATCACCTCCAGATTCCTGGAAACTGTATTCCTCCTAATGCAGGCTCAAATAACTTTGGCTACCACATGACACTTATACCCTTTACTACTTTTCCTTCAGAACCTATATTGATCTGCCCAATCCTTCTAAGTACCTACTTTTTGATTCTGGAAGTGTCTCCTATCTCTAAATAGGTAAGCCATAAGTGAATCCTAGATATCAAATTGTCCCTGTTTGTTATCATCACTACTAATAATAAGCTTTACTAATACCCTTTGTTTTTACATTACCTTCATTTAATCACTTTCACCTACCCTTCCCAGTGAGTCTATTCCTTATAAGAGCCAGTAAAAGAAAGAAAGAAAAAACACATTTAAGCACAACTAACCAATTTATTTCCTGAATCAGACAGTATATGCAGTGTCTCAAATCCATAGCACCCACCTCTGTAAAGAAGGGAGTGTGGAGTGAATTTTAATTACTTCTAGGATCTTTGGGGTTTT